>NC_056751.1:507829794-508062294 GCF_019279795.1 Protopterus annectens | reverse complement strand
GACTTCCTCCTCCTAGATTCTGAAAACTACTTATCAGTGTCAGTGCATTTTCTGTCCCCCTCCATATTACAAAAGCCTATCTAGGTTGTAACGCTGAAAATAAAAACTGTTACCTCTTAAGAAGTTACTGAAATTGACTTGCATGAAGTAGGACAAACCGGCCTCTGTCCTGTTGCCTAACTGAGCCTACTGACAAAAGTCCTGGATAAACAATTGCTGAGGCAACTCAGCTGCAGTCCAAAAACATTGGCTTCCATGCTTTACACGGTGACTAGTGCTATTCCTCATGGAGTTAATCACGACTCTGCTGCACAACAAAAACAATGGTTGGTGTAAGTGTTACAGACATTTCAAAAACCTCCAGTACTATTAATCAGCAGTCCCTGAACCAAAAACTTACCAGCGGTGAAATCTGGAAGCACTACATTTTATCATGTACTTAATGATCATATCAGCAAACATCACAGGAGGATGATCAGATGTTAATAGGTTATCAGCGGCCTTTATAAGCCTAGCCATTCAGCCCAAATGTATCCCATGAGTTACTGTGCATTGGGTTATTTTAAGTTATGTATGTTAGTTAGGATATGATTTAACAACTGTCTCTATCAGAAACATAGTTGTCAGTCCAAGGGTTAATTTCCCTCTTTCCCATCCACTGGTCCAGATTGCACTTGAATAGGGTTAGGGAAGGGCTCTGCTTCACATGGATGGGAAGCCTATTCCAGAGAATGGGGATCCACTGAGATATATACCTGTCCCTCCAACATGTCTCATTTAAGTTGCAAGCAAAGTTTAAATCCTTAGATCTAGTATTTCTGGTGCTGTTCATTTTGTGGGTATGCAAAAGGTCATCAGAGTGGGATCCAAATATGCCTTGCATGCCTGGCATAAATCACCTCTCTGCAGTCTGTAGGAACAGAGTGTAGAGACAGGGCTTTGAGATGATCTGTACAGGACATTGCATTTATGCCCTGTATTGTTTTTGTGAGGAACCTCTGTGGATGTTGCAGTTGTTGCATGTGCCTGATCAGGTACACAACAATGCTTTACAATGCGGTACACAACAATGCTTTACAATGCGGTACACAACAATGCTTTACAATGCGGTACACAACAATGCTTTACAATGCGGTACACAGCAATGCTGCAATATTATTATGCCTTGATCTTGAATTTTGTGATTTGGAGAAGTAGAAAAATATGAGTTTTATGATTCTTTTTTCCCTTTTCCTTTTCTTGGGTTTTATTTAACCTTGAAGAGACTGAGGTCTTGGGGAGTTTTGTCCCTGCAAAACATTTAATTATGTATGACAGCCCTCCTAGCATTGCTTCTTTAGTTGTGCAATTCAGTATGGGCTTAGATGTTTTTACTGTTGTTAGTCATGTCTCAGTTAAATAAGTGGCAATTATTCTTGAAAATCAGTGAAATATTTTGTTCCTTACTATAATTTTTCAAATACCATGGTAAAAAATTGACATCCATATGGCAGTTCTGTCTCTCTTTCCCTAAATGTACCTTTACTGGGATTCCTAAAGCTCTGTTCGCAGCTTCTCATTCTTTGTTTATAAATAACACAAAGCAACTGCACTGAATATGATCTGAAATGCATACACTCAGTTGTGTGTATGGGCTTCCTTTTGGACAGTCCCTTATAATTCCTAATTGGTAAGTAAAGACTACATGCACCGCAGATCTAATTCTGAGCATTTATTATTAGCAATGAAGCATTATGTGGTGTAGATGCTCTAATACATTTCTAACAATATCAACATGAGAGATGGGATATTGCCTGAAAAAATTGATTACGTAGATGCACAGAGAATTATATATCCAGGACACAGTGAATGTACTTCTCAAAGAATCAGACTCAATTATTTTTTAACTATAAAATTTAAAGTGAATAATGAAAAATGAATTAAAATACTACATTTTATTTCTGATCATAACATTGCAAAAATACCTTCTTTTATTTCTGATCACAGAATTATGACAAAGAAGATAATTTGTGGTGCAGCTTCAGAATCATGTTGGCTGCATATGTGGAAAATGGATTCAGTCAATCCAAGTTCATAAATCTACAATAACAACATGTATAAATTGCATCTACAATCTGATCTGTTCAGAAATATACTACTTCAGCATGCTTGCAATTCTGTTGCGCTATATTTGCAGTTATTTAAATAAGCAGCTTACATGTTAAAGCATTAAATTAACCACAAAAAGAAAAGGTACACATTTTGCATAGAGAGTGCAAAAAAATACATTTAAAAACAGACATGCATTCAAACAATACAGAAAATCAAATAAGAATTTAAATAATTTAATTTACAAATCAACTTATCACCACTTGAAAAAGACTGCTGTAGCTGCCTGTGATCAAGGAGAAAAGCCTGGTAAACTGATAGCATACAGATTTAAAACAAGAAGAAAAGAACATAAGTATATTTAGGGTCTAGATGGCATAGAAAGAAATGCAAAAGTTCATCCATTAGAAATAAGTAATTTAATAGCAGAATTTTAGAAGAGTATATATATATATATATATATATATATATATATATATATATTCATATATCTATATATATATATATATATATATATATATATATATATATACATATATATATATATATATATATATATATATATACATAGATATATATATATATATATATATATATATATATATATATATATATTAATTACACCTCGGCTCCATGTGCAAACTAGGTAAAGGGGTTGAGGATGGATAGATGGACGGATGGATGTATTCTATAAGCTTTTCATGATAACCAGATAAGATAAACCATCTTAAAGAGATGTAGTTCATTACTGTGTCTCGCAAGGATATATTACTTTAGTTAGTTTCATAATAATAGATGAAATACCCAAAGCTTTAAAAGCAAGTCCTAAAAGTAAAGCTTTCAGAGATGATAAATCTACAGAAGTGTGCATTTTACTGCATGGTCAACTGATATCTTTTCTATCAAATTACTTTCATGGTATTTATATTAAGGGGCGGAGGCCACATTATTTTACCCATTCAGTTATTACAGTATTCCCTAAACCTAATAAATTACCTGACACCCCATTAAATTTCAGACAGACTTTTTCAGTCTCCTTGGATGTAAAAACTATATGTTCAAATGTAAATAATAAATTCAGACTTACGATACAAAAACAAAAACACCATGTTGGGTTTGCAAATGGCAGATCTAGCATAGACCATGTTAGTCACTTGTTCATTGTTGCTCAGATATGTTAAATATTTGATTTACCATTGCTGATAAATGTCATTGACTTAGAAAAAGTATTCAGCACAGTATATCTTGCTCTTTTTGGCATGTAATGGATACGCATGGACCTCCACATAATTTAATTAAAGGTGTAAAGGCTATGCATAATAATCTAGCTGCCTCTGTCTGGCCTAATAATACATTTACCACCTTTCTAAGTAAAGATGTACTACATAAAATATCCCACTTTCACCATTATTATTTGTAGTAATCATTAAAAGAACTACAAGATATCAAAGTTTGGAAATATGAACAAGGTTCCAGTAAGATTACACTGTTTGCAGATGATCGATTCATATTTTAATTAATCCTCATACATTTTTAGCAATTTTAAAATTTACATTAAAAGACATTGCAGATGTGCCTGCTCTAGATGCTAACTTGGTAAAGACTGAAATTTGATTTATGAATAAAACATCTAAAAGTAATATAAAAGGGATAGCACTGGCCCTCTCCATGGAGTAAGAAAATATATAAGATGTTGTGGAATACTAACAGGTATGTTTGAATAGTTTAACTAAAACTTAAAAAGATTATGGAATGAACTTTCTTTATATTCATACTTGAAATCATTGCTAGCTGTTTTGCACCAAGATAGAATAACAGTTTTAGTATGTTGTTTTTACTTAATATTATATACATATTAAAACATATACTAATATTTCCATATATGAAGTTGCAGTTAAGCAAATTATTAAAATTAAATATTTGTTTGGTACAGAAAGGTCAGTCATAGATGAGGTCACAATTAGAAAATATTTTTAATAAGCAGGTGTTCACCT
This sequence comes from Protopterus annectens, assembly GCF_019279795.1. Taxonomy (NCBI): domain Eukaryota; kingdom Metazoa; phylum Chordata; order Ceratodontiformes; family Protopteridae; genus Protopterus; species Protopterus annectens. The sequence continues at coordinate 508,058,212 of NC_056751.1, read as the reverse complement.
TTATATTACTGCTACAAATATAAATAAATAAATACAATATTGAAGAATGCAATTGTAGAACCCACTGAATGTATAAAAATACAAACAAATATAACCAACTTTTATTTAATTTATTTTAGTACAATATACTGTAGGACTGCCCATGACTTGGCCCAAATATCACATCAAAAAATCATCACTGCCCTCTTGAAATAAAGTTAAAACAACCTCTTTAAACTTCATCTAGATAGTAACACGTTTCTTTGGGAAAATCTAAATATACTTATTGATAAAAAATAATGATTTTTGAAAAGTGGTTCTAGGCAGCAATACAGACTTTCTATGACATTAAATGCACAGACCCTGCTTTCTAAAATATTTTGCTGAAATGCAAAACAGGAAAGATTTCAAGGAATATTCATATTTAATGAGTGCAATATATATTTTGGAAACTTTAGAGCTGATCTCTATCAAATCTATTCCCCATTAAATTCACCACTCATAACTAATAAAACTGAATTCACTTCATTGTTTGCAAATGAAATATAAATTTCCTGTTTATGAAACGCTGAAAAAATGTTTGATGCGATCCTCAAAGAAAGCTTGAATAAGTGGATGCTAGTTACAAGCAAATCATGTTAACTTAAATCAATGAAAACATTAAATTAATACAGTCCAATAAAACTATTCTTTCTAGATATACTATGCAGTTAAAATTGCTGCACAGCAATTATTGGCCTACTAAAATGCTACTCAATTAGAACAGCTGTTTATATCACATATAGTTGTGGACAAGAATGCAAAGAATACAATTTATTTAATAATATCTGAGTTTGAAAGAAAAGTCATAACTCTTTTGAAGCAAGTGTTGAATTCACTCAATAAGGTTTCATGCAAAGATTTACATTACTCACAAAGAATCCACTGGGTTATTAAGTAAAATGTCCGTTCACACCAAAGTTAGTTCATTAGTACTAAAATGGATGTCTATTTCTTTCTGTGTAAAAAAATATAATATTCAAAGCATTACTCAAAACAAACTGCATTTCTAGATTATTCCATTTTCTCTAAATGGCTTTGTTGCTGGAAAATGGTGCATCTTCACAACATTAAAAATTATAGAAATCACTGAGATAATGTTTCAGCTTCTTGTTTTTTCAATGCTTGAGCTCAATAAACTTACATATAAAATACATTTTAACATGGTGTGGTGTTCCACTGGGAGAAGCTTAATAGACAAGAAGAGAAAGTATAGATGGGGGCATGTAGTAAGTAAGCACCGCAAATACAATTAAAATGAATATCTGGTAGAGGCAGAATAGGCCTTGTTTGTATAGATAAACACAATGAAATAAGAAAAGAGGGACTCTTATGTTTAAAGCAAGATACCCGTGTCCAAGGTAATAGAAGTCAGCTGAACACCTACACCTTTTTAAGCCATAAATATTTATCTTTGTAAGGCCGGGAGAATTGTAGTGCAAAAGTAGTCTGAAGAAAGTGTCTTGGCACTTCCAGTACGGCAGACTAATGATACACATGTGCTGTTGATCATACCACAAAGTAAGTTAAAAACAAGATGGGGAAAGACTTAAGTAAAGCTAGTAGAATTACAGAAGCCATACAAGCTGAATGTATAGGGATAAAAAATAAGAAATTTGCTGGCTTAGCACAGACCTGGAATACAACAACAAAAACTTAATCACAACTGCACAATAGTGAAGACAGCATGGTATCCCAGGCTACAGTGAAGAAAAGTGGAGATGGTGGCAGGGATAATAATGGACTGCAAAATACTGCACTGGAATTAATACTGGTAGAACTCTAGAATGTGAAACCAAAAATAGTTGCCTTTATTGACTCAGTGTCACTGAGAAATGAGGAAGTGGGCAGAGTTTTGTCAGAGCACGCAAATGCACTAAGTGTTCTTCAAAAAGAAAATGCTTCCCCTAAAGACTGACTAGATCATGTAAAAAATGGAGGAGCAAACTGACACGGAAGATAAAAGTAGGAGGAAGAATGTCAGACTGATAGGGGTGCCGGAGAGAATGGAAGGTGGAAACTGTCTAGTCTTTGTCCAACATCACCAGGCTAGATGGTTGGGTATTTCTGAAGTTCTGTTTGAATTGAGAAGGTACACAGGGTGCAGACAATGGCTGCACCAAGGTGGACAGGATGCCCAAGACATATCATTATCAGATTTCAGTATTGCTCATTAAAAGAGGAGATCTTAATAAATTATGAAAACCAGGAATAATATGTAAAGTGGCAGATGACTGAATCAGAATTGAACGATTATTTAGCAGTCACAATTCAAAAAAGTCCTGATTCATTCCAGCAATGAGATTATTCTAACAGCAACACCTGAAATTTCATCTGGTCTACTCCACCTATTTTAAGGTCTTTTTACCAGGAGGCACTAAAATCTTTTTGGATATATAGGAAGCAGTTCCATTTTTGCAAAAAAGGGTGGATTACACACATGGGCATCATGAATCAAACAATGGGACAGAACAAGATACAGGCAGTTCATAACTTCAAAGCAGAACTTTATCTAAGAATGGCCTGAGTATTGCAAAAGATACGTTTTCAATTTTCTCAGAAATGTAAAACATCAAGAACAGAGGCCTGCTAATATCAGCCAGTGTAAATGTAAGCTGAACAGGGCTCAATTTCTAGGCTGCTGATGGCTTCTTTATCAGGGACTGGGAAGTATATTTGAGTATAGCAGATTGGTAGTCTCCAATCTGACAGATAACAGAGAAAAATAATATCATAGATCTGTCTGCTCATACTGTATTTCTCTTATGTGAAGAATACTTTTCCCGATGGACTGGAGCTAATGTGATTAGTAATCGACTTGACTGTAGGGCACACATTAACAGGGGCTTTCCATCATGTTGGTTAAAAGTTAGTCACTGTCCATATATGTTCCCAAACTCTGAACAATTTGGTCAACTCTTAGGGGCATATTGTTAATGTGGTAGTTCCCTGGGTAGATGACTTCCCAAAGGATACAATAATGTATTTTTTTTAGCATTTAGTTTCAGTCCATGATTTTGGCACCACTTATTTATTTGGGACAAAACTTCCTGTGGGAAGGCTAAATCATTTGGGGATTCAAAGAGTGCTCCTAGCTTGCAGTCATCTACAAACTTAATCAGCCAAAGCTGTTTGGTATCGGCTTTTACTTCAGAAAAGTAGATGCCAAACATGAGAGATCCCAGCACAAAACTTCCCTATTTTTAATTTCCTGCATCCTATTTGTGAGCTAGTTAGCAATCCAGTGGGTGACATAGAGGTTTATTTCCAGTTTAGATTTTCAATTATGTCTGAGTGGGGAATTGTGTCAAAAGCTTTGGTCCGGCCAAGGTATGCAGTGAGTACTATTTTGCCTTTATCCATTGCTTTGGTGACATTTTCATGAAGCCAAACTGAGACTGAGACAGTGTTTAGAGGGTCTCTGTGTCCTTATTGATTAGTTCCATGATAAGTCTTTCCATGGCTTTGAACATGAGGCTAGGCAGACTTATGGGTGCGTAATTACCTGGGTCTGTGGAAGGTCCTCCCTTATACAGGGGAATGATTGTAGCTGTTCTTCATTCACTTAGGACAAAACATGTATGGAGGCTGAGACTGGACATTGTTGTTAGGGGTATGGCTAAATTGTGCTTCATACTATGTAACATGCAAATAGGGATATTCTCAGGACACATTGATGCATCTTTTGATAGCACTTTTAGGACTTGTTCTTGTGTGATAGCTGTGGACAAGTCAATTTTAGTTTTAATTTTAATATAGTAATTAATTGGTTGGAGGTGCGACCAACAGTGGATAAGACTAGCTTTTGGTATTATGTGATAAAAGGTCATCATGTACTTGATATACTGAAGCCAATATTTTCGAATATAAAAGATCTGTTAAAAGGGGCCCACATCCAACCCTGTAAAGCAATCATACCATTTATAGAGTTAGACATGCCAAAGGATAAAGGGAGCAAGGTTGAAACAAAGTGAAGTGAAAAGAGGACTAATGCACAATTCTATCAGTAGCTGAAAAAGAGAACTGAGTGAATAGAATGGAGAATAGCTAAAGAACTATTTAGTTTAAGGAATTCACTAATGACTCAATATGAGGGCTTAATGCAGTGGGTAAAAAAGAAAAAAAAATCTATCTGGAAGAAGGTGTGTCTCAACTGGGACTAGGTGAGTTATTTATTAATGAGCGCACACAGGCATCAATAAGAAAGAAACAAGTAAGTTTTGCATACCTTGGTACTCATCAGATTAATATGAAAGGAGTGCTAGGGTTAATGGCTTCCTGGGAGAAAGAACTGGACCTGCATCTAAGCATTACATTTGGGAAAGGGTGTGTCATATAACCAGGTATGCAACTAAAAAATTAAGTTTTAAAATTTATATTTGCAGATGTCTGCACAAATGCTTCTACACTCCAGTGAAATTACAACATATGTTCTCACGCTGTAATAAGAAATGCTGGGGTTTTGTGTGTGTGTGTGTGTGTGTGTGTGTGTGTGTGTGTGTGTGTGTGTGTGTGTGTGTGTGTGTGAGTGTGAGTGTGTGGGGGGTGGTAGGGGGTGGAGTCCCAGGTTCTTGGAGTCATGTTTTTTGGGACTGCACTAGATTGAAGGTATTTCAATTTCTACTTCAAAGTTTGATAGGATGGGTGAAAAGCAGGGAACTAGAGTTAGATAAAACATTGTTCCAGCTTGAGCCTTGCCCAGTGATAGACATTCCCATTACAAGTCAGGCACTTCTCTTCCTATTTATCCTAATGGCTAAAACGGCTATCACAAAAAAGTGGAATAACTAAGATTTGCTAGGCATAAAAGCAGTGGAAGATTTTCTTAATGAAACACAGGAAACAGAGAGTAAAAGGCTAAGAGAACAGAGTGGATGGAATGGAGCATAGTTAAAGAACTATTTAGTTTGACCCTCATTAGTTAAAACTGACCACAAATCAGTCACCTTCGAACTGACACTAACATCAGAACTCACAAAGGGTGAAATCAAACTAAAAAACTTCACCAAGCAAACTATACTCTCCTAGGTGAAGGTATAAATGCATTCCAAGCCCCACCTCAAGCTTAAAGTGGGAACTACGCCGAGGTTTACTTGAATGTGTATAAACTTGGCTGTACCAGACAGAAGCAAAGCCAGAGCCCCAAATAAAATCAAGCTGCCATGCCGGACTTCCAGCATCAACAAACTCTACAATAAATGCAAAATATTTCTGTTCAAGAAAAAAAGACAAGGGACCCAACATGGGAAAATCACCCTCCTTAGCCTTAACAGGCAAATAAGACAACTTGTCAACACCTCCAAGAACTTCTTTGACAGAAACCTAGCAAGTACTTCCAAGGATAACCATAGGGCTTTTTACAGCTATGTACGTAACCTAAAGCGTAGGACCCAAGCATGTGCAAAACTGGTGGTCAACGGTATCACACCCACTGACCCCACAGAGATAGCAAACATGCTAGCGGATAGTTTTGGTGAAAATTTCACTCCCTTATCCCCTCCTAACTTACAACAAACCCTCCCGCAAACTTCACCCCCACCTTACATATCTGAAGATCAGGTCCTCAAAGCCCTATCAAAGGCAAAGAACACGGCCTTTATGGGACTAGATGACATCCCAGGCTGCCTTCTAAACAAGCTAAAACATGGCCTAGCATTACCACTAAGTACCCTTTTCAATCATAGCCTAACCACAGGTTTTGTTCTTGCAGAGTAGAGAACAGCTACAGCTATTCCCATCCACAGAGGTAGCCTAGGAATAGACCTGGGGAATTACAGATCCATAATTCTGACCAGCCACATCTGTTAGGCCATGGAACGTATCATTATGGACCTCATAAATAAAGACATAGGTGACCTCCAAACCCTGGATCCTACCCAATTCGGCTTCATGAAGGCCAAATCCTACCTGTTAAATCTGGTGGATATCTTTGAAAGTGTGACTAAGGCCATTGATGAGGGCAAATCTGTGCACACAGCATACCTCGACTTGGCAAAGGCTCTCAACACAATCCCACATTCAGGCATTACCGATAAACTTAGCAAACTGAATGTAAACCCTTTCATTGTACAATGAGTTGCCAACTGGCTCACAAACCAGGCACATAGTATCAAAATGGGTGACTCCACATCAACCAGTAGACCTGTTACTAGTGGGGTGCCACAGGGGTCAGTACTGGGCCCCCTACTGTTTGGCTGACCAGATTTGCAGACAACTGCAAACTAGGTGCAATCATTGAATCCCAAAATGATGTCAGTATACTCCAGGAGGGACTCACACAGACCAACGACTGGTGTATTAGTCATGGTCTCAAACTGAAATCCATCATCATTCCCTTCGGCACATACAATGTCCCTTCACACTATCAAATCAACAACAATACCCTAAGTACCCATGAAGTGGTAAGGGACCTGGGATCACAGGTTGACCATGACCTTAATTTCAACCACCATGTGTCTACTGTTGTGAGGCAAGGTTTCCATGCATCTCAATTGATTAGTAAAGGCAAAAGAAATTATAACCCACCTATACTCGGCACTCATCTGGCCCACAATTGAGTATAACACCTCATTCAGTATGTATCATACTAAGGACCTGCAGTATTTAGAGAGACCTCAGATGTTTCTAACAAAGAAGATCAAGGGCCTCTAGGATGTGACTTATATGGACTGACTAAAGTCTTTGTCACTATACTCCGTATCATATAGACTTCTTAGGGGAGACTTATGCCTGGCCTACAGAGCAACCCAAGACCCAGACCTAATGAACTTATTGCATATCCATAAATCAAATGGGTCTAGGGCTACCCACTGTAGGGATTTAAACATGGCCTGTGACTTAAATAGGATATGCTGGCGGGACAGATTTATCTCCCAGCAACTGCCATGTCTTTGGTACAGGTTACCAATTCATAGGTTCATAGTTTCATAGGTGTGTACTAGGCTAATGGCCCTGGAGCCTTTACAAGCCTAGCCCATAGAAGTGCCCTGGTATCATGCATGTGAAACAGAGCACCTCTATGACACTGTTCAAGAGGAACCTGGACGAGTGGATGTGGCAACATAAATTCTTACGAGTGATAGTGCCCACAGCCCTCCAGGACATGGGCAATCATCACTAAATGCAGTCTTGGGTATTGACTAGTACTTCTGGTATTATGTTGGGTTGAAACCTCTAGGCTTAAAATTACCTCCGGGTTGCTAGCCTAGTTCATAGGTTCATAGGTAGGTACTAGGCTATTAGCGCTAGGGCCTATATAAGCCTAGCCAAGAACTTACCCTGGCTTTTGCCACCCAAGAAAATTAATTTCCTGTGTGATCCCTGGGGTGAATTTCCTATTTCCCATCTAATCATCAAGATTTTTCTTGAAGAGTGCTAATGAGGAGTTTTGTTTGATATAGACAGGTAGTTTTTCCAGAGTATGGAAAGTCTCTGGGACAGGAATCTATCCCTCCAGTATGTACTGTTTATTGTGGTGACAAGGTTTAGGTCCCTAGAGCATGTAGCTCAGAGGGATTGGGATTTCTTTAAGCAGAGCATGTCCAACAGCTCTGGGTTTGACATAGCTTTGTATGTTAGGCAGAGATCGCCTCTGAGTAGGCAATATGCGATGGAGTAGAGCTGGAGTTTTTTGAGACGGTCTGTGTAGGGCATCTGTTTAAGGCCGGTAATCCTCTTTGTGAGGTATTTCTGCTGCCTTTCCAGTTGTTGTAGATGTCTTGTGAGGTACATACCAAAAGGGGTGTTGTACTCTATAATGGGTCTAATGAGTGACGAGTAGAGGGGAACAATGACCTCTTTTTTTCCTGGATGAGAAACCTTTTTTGATGAGGTGTGCCACATAGAAGGATTTCCTGACTACTGTGGCAATGTGACTATCAAAGGAGAGACTACTGTCCACCTCTGTCCCAAGGTCTCTTATCACACGTTCGGTGTTAAGTAGACTACCACCTATGTGGTAGCTCATGGGTACAGAATTTTTACCAAAGGGGATAACAATGCACTTTTTGGCATTGAGCTTGAGGCCATGGCTTTAACACCAGGCATCTGTCTCAGTGAGGCCCTTTTGTAGGATGTCCACATCATTATGAGTTTCGATTATGGCTCCTAGTTTGCAGTCATCTGCGAACTTCATTAGCCAAAGACCTTCTGTGTTAGCCTGTACTTCAGAAAAGTAGATAACAAACAGGAGAGGACCCAGGACTGATCCCTATGCTACTCCACTTGTCACTGGTCTGAAGTCATATTTGGAGTCTGCTACTTTCACAGTGTGGGTTCTGTCAGTGAGCCAGTTGGCAACCCATCTTGTGACATAGGGATTTATACCTAGTATAGTGAGTTTATCTATAATTCCAGAGTGGGGGTGGTGTCAAAAGCCTTGGCGAGATCTAGAGAGGCTGTGTGAACCACTTACTCTTGTCTATGGCTTTGGTGACTGCTTCAAAAAAGTCTATCAGGTTTAGGAGACATGATCTGACTTTTACAAACCCAAACTGGGTGGGGTCCAGAGTTTGGAGATTATCAATGTCTTTGTTTATAAGTTCCATGATGATACATTCCATGGCCTTACAGACCAGGCTCATTAGGCTAATGGGGTGGTAATTCCCGGGGTCCGTGGTGGCTCCCCCTTTCTGGATTGGGATAACTGTCGCTGTGCACCATTCAGTGGGCACAAAGCCTGAGGTGAGGCTATGATTGAACATGGTGCTTAGGTGGGGTGCCAGTTTATTCTGTAGTTCATGTAGAACACAGCCTGGGATGTTGTCAGGTCCCATGGATGCTGTGTTCTTGGCTTTGGAGAGTGTGGTCTTTACCAGTGCAGCCGTGATTACAGGAACTTTGCTTTCTTCTGGTATAGAGATGGGCCTTTTAGGGGGGTGAGAGGGGGGGGGGGGTAAAGTTAGCACTGACCCTATCTGCCAGGATGTTGGCAATATCAGCTGGTTCTGTATATTTAGTGCCATTGTGCTGTAATTCAGAGCAGATCTGAGTGTTGCCATTGAGATTCTTGACATAGCTATAGAATGCTTTGTGGTTGTCTTTAGAATCAGTGGCAATTTTGTTTTCATAACTAGCTTTGGAGGATTTTATGAGGGATCTCAGCTTCTTACTGAGGCTGACCAGGCAGTTCCTCCAATCATAGGATTTTACTCTTTTTTTTGCAACAGTTTTTTTCTTCTGTTGTAGAGTTTGTTTATGGCTGGGGACCATCAGATTGGTTTCCTTGTTTTGGAGGATAACATCTTGGTTCTGTTAGGGATAGCACAATCCATGCACTCGTGTAAGTGCTTATAAAGTGCATTTGTGTAGGATTCAGCAGTCTTACCTCTATTGTCCATCTGCATGGGTGTTGTGAAGTTTGCCACTTCTGTCTTAAGAAGCGTGAAGTTGGCTTTGGAGAAATTTCTTACGGTGGTTTCCCTAATGGGGGTGGGGGGGGTGGGTGGGGGGGGATGTGGATGTCTAGGGTGATTAGCTTGTGGTCGGATCTGACCAATGAGGAACTGACCTCTGGTGTGGAACACTGGTCGCCCATGTTGGTAATGACCAGGTCTAGGATATTGCTGCCCCTGGTGGGGGTGTGGATAAGTTGATCCAAGGCATTGTTATTTATGAATTCCAGAAAACATTGAGCAAAAGAGTTGGTACATGAGTAGTTTTCCCAGTTAATGGTGGGGTAGTGATCCTATGATTCTATGATAAGATGAATGCAGAAGAGGAAACCCTTTGGAAATGAAAAGGATGGATTGAGAAATGATATCTGGTCATAACTGTAGCCTTTAATGTAAATGCTTTCTGTTTCGCTGTCAATGAATCTTGGTACCTGCCTCTCTAGACTTTTATAGGATGGTTGAAACTTCATGGTACATTTTAATAGTACTCTGTCTGTAACTTGGTTTGTGCTATTTAGATGTTGGTATTAAAACTGAAAACTTTGTCTTTGACGTTAATGAGGTTAATTTTGGCATTGGAATAAAGATATAAGTAACTAAAAATAAAGTGACCTGAGGAGTCTGTATCATTTTGGTAAAGGAGAGAGAGTGAGAGTGAGAGAGAGAGAGACAAACCAAGGCTAGAGTCCTTGTTAAAGTTCAGTTCTGCCAGTGGAAGTCCTGGAAGCTGCAACTGAGAATTGCTTAACAAGAGAGCTGTCAGTAAAAGACTTTATTTACTGTGACTTTGGATTGCTTATCCAGAATGATGTTGGTAAAAGATGAAGTCTTGGTGAAAACCTTGTGCTGTGTGCTGTGTGTGGTACTGCTAAAGATTTTTATTTAATTTAAAAGATGTTTAGCTATGAAGTGCATTTAAGTCTATTAACCCTGAAATCTGTGTTTGAACCTCAACTGAACCCTGATGCCAAAGTTACTGATAAATCAAAATGTTTCTTGTAGTGAAAATGAACTGCCAAGTTGTTTGATTTTTCTACCTGTCACTTCTCTGGTTCCTGACTGTTTATGTCAAAGCTAGCCTATTTTTTATGCTCACCTGAATGAAACTGCTGGTTTTATGACAACTCAGTTGAGTCTACTCCTAGGAATATTACAACATATAGATTAAGAATGCAAGCTAAATAGGTTAATAGGTAAGTACTAACGTAGTTGCCCTTGCAGGTCATTTTAAGTTTGGTCAATTTTTCTTTAATGATAAGAATCAGACATTGCAACATAAAACAGAAAGTGAGCCACAATAACCAGATATGTATTTAAATATGATTTACCGAAAAGTAGAACACTGCATAAACTCAAATGCATATTCAAATATTAATAAAATCCACATAAGTTTACAAATTAGTACTAGTCTAACTGCTCTTGTGGGTAATTTTACATCTAGACAATTGCTGCAAGTGAGAATTAAACCCTGCTCCTTGTGTTTGCAAGTTAAACACCTTAACCATTATGCCAACCTCACATCATACAAATTCAGTTAAATGAAGTCAACAAGCATAGCCAAAAAACTAAAGAAAATTTGGGGCAGAGCATTATTACTCACATTCTATCTTTCAGTTCTTGGAGTTGCCAACAAACATGCTGAAGCTTATCCTACTTGGAAAATTATATTCATGGTTGCAGGGCTGAATTAACATGGAGGCTGATGAAATGCAGCTCCAGGCCCACATGTCTGAAACAGGCCTTCTGCTTCTACTCTCCATTTAGTTTGAAATCACATACAATTCTTAGACCAAACACATAGTGCTCCTCTAATTACATCTCTAAGCACATAATGTTCATTATCCAGCACTGCCTGTTTATAAAGTATTATGCTACTGTTATTCAGGTTACCTCAGGATGTGTCAGATTCCTGTTTGCTACCAGAGTAGACAGGAATTGTTAGTACCACTGAGTTTCAGTAAATAGAAATGTGAGAAAAAATCTTTTAAGTTAAAAAAAAAACTTTTTTGCATTATATGTTAAGTTCTAAATCATTTTCTCACATTTAAAGGAGGGAAGAAACTATGCACAGCATAGGTAAGCAAATAAAATAAAAACTAAATAATTAAAAAAAGAATACAAATAAAACTATAACAAAATACTTAAAACAATCTTTTTCATGACATAATCATAAAGAGAAATGAAAATATAAAGTCTGGTAGTTCAGTGCAGAAGATAAAGCTATGAGCTGCTAAAAAGCTTCATCCTGCATTCCATGGATTGATTCCCAGTTCATTTGCTTACTGTCTGACTTTAACCAACTCACTTCACTAGAGAGTTTGCCTTATTGACCAGTGAACAGAAGGTTGTAATTAATGGGCTTACCTGGTTAGCAAATGAATCAATAAACATATTAATATTACATATAGTTATTTTTGTTTAAAAATAAAATATGCAGATATTTATGGTATTTAGCATTCATTATTACAGATTCTTCCCAGTCAAGTGATATACAGTTAATAACGTTATACTTAAATAAATGATTATTGACATGTCATTATTGCAATATATAAAAATTAACTATTTTTTTATTAAAGTAAGCAAAAATATACAAGCACATACATACACACATTTACTCACACACACCACCACAATATCAATAAACACAAAAAAAGAGGCCATTTTCTAAGCTGAGCAATGCACTCTAATGTGGACATTATATGGAAATAATGTATTTTTCCAGGGCTGGGAGGCCATCAGCTAATGTCCATCCTGTCATGCATTACTGCTTACATATGATGTCTTCTCTTAATATTTTTGCATATTGCAGAGTAACTGGCACCCTCTCACATGGGAGTTAGGAAGTTTTTGTTACTGTATTGTTGCCCTCCTTTGATTTGGTGCATAACTATATTGCTTCCCATGTTTCTGTCACCTTACTGCTACGTTAGCTGTTACACTTTCCTAGTTGCATAAACATCCCTCTCTCCCTCTCACCCACCTGTATTTCTTCACTTGTAACCATGACAAGCAGATTGTAACTGCTGCCGTACAAAACAGTAAGTGCTGACTGGCCAGTTATTCTTAGGGATTTTTGCTTTCATACATTCCCATGCATAGTACAGATTTTTTGTGGCTCTAATGAAGTACAATATTGTGAAATGACTGTACTGCGGGTGTATAATGCCTATGTACATTGGCTCTGGTGAGGCTTTTAATATCTGGCAGTTAGAACAGACGATTGAGGCAATGAACTATTAAAGAGCTGCTTCTTGTTGGATTCCTTCCACATCCATTTGCCTACTGTATGACTGAGCAAATCACTTAACCAATAGTTATCTTTGAAAATGGAAAAAATCAGTTATGTCCTGTGGGCTTACCTGGTTAAGAAATGTATAAAATAAAAACTATTACATCCAGTGGTAGTTATATTTCTGGAATGGATTTATATTAATTAATATTATGTGCAACTTCAGCTGTAGATACTACTGTAAAATTGCTACACAATAATGACATTGTTGTTGGAGACTTCCCTATACTGATATGTATGTAGTCATGTGATCTATTGTGTATACTACTCAAGTTTCATAGAACACATTTGCATAGTATATATAACATAATCCATACTTAACAGTAGTACATTAGTCACCTGTTAATTTAATATATTTCTCTTCTTATTTATTTTTGTTCCTTTAGGGTTATCACAAAATTGATCATGCAAATACCCAACAGCAGCAGAATGTCAGCAACAAACTCTTAGCAAGGGCTGTTTTAATTAAACTGAGTGACTGAAAAACTCTTCCCTTTTCCAGCCACTAAATTTAACTTTGAAGAAAGCAGTCAGTGTTTTAGATGAGTATGATTTGTCTATTATAACAACTATGTTAACTGCAGATTAACTTTGCCTGATAAAACTGCTGTTCCATTGCCTGTGTTGCCCTTTAACCTCAACGTAATGTTAGATCCCTTTGTTACTTACACACTCACGGTAAATAAAACAAAGGAAGCTAAAATCCACAAGGCAGAAGTATTTTATTGGCAAATATTAAAACAAAGATAAAAAGTGAATCAGTGCTTTTGGAAATCCTTCTTCAGATCCATAAAATCATCCTGTTATGACAAAGCTTTAAAAAGGGGGTTTAACCAATCAAAATCATCTCCTGAGCTGATACCTCTTAAGTGCTGGTTTTAAAGGTACAACCCCATTTAAACCTGTTCGCAGTCAGCTCTCATATCTGCAATCCATTGAAGCTCTTTAAATTCAGTGATATTACACAAATCACCTCTTCTAGGACTGTCAATAACAACTTCTATCACCATGAAGGAAAAAGTATGTCCTGGAAGCCACATAATATGCTGTGACAGTGCATTTGTACCAACTTTAATTTTAATGTCACTTAAATGTCTCAAAATCCTGGTTTTAAATGGACAGTTGGTTTTTCCAACATAAAATTGGGAACAGTTATGGCACGTAGCTATATAAAAACACATTTTTGGTATTACAGTCTTCAAAATTGTGCAGCTGATATTCCTTCTTAGTTATGGGATGTATAAATGTTGTATTAATATATGGACACGCTTTACATCTACCACACTTAAAAGTACCTTGTCTCGTATTATTTGATCTGTTAGTGAATCTCTTTTCACCACATAGTAGTTGTTTCAAATTGGGTCTGTTCATCAAACAGAACCTTGATCTGAAGTCAGAAATGTTGTCATTAAAATGAAAAATTGGAATGGCAGGAGCTGGGAATAGGAATTTTATTGAGCATTTTGATCAAAATGTATTAAGTTTTGGCAAAAGGTTATCAAGGATTAATGATATATCTTTACAGACTGATTTATTGAATGGTGGATTCCAATGTCAGAAATAGGTATTAAATCAGATATTACTATTAGTTTATCTGTCTTGTGTGACTCTTGGTTGGATTCTGAGGAGAATACTACAACTGCTGCTGCTCAAAGGAAGGTTAGTGTTGCTGACAAGTGTTTTGGGACAGATTCTAGTTATACATAAATGCTCTTGGAAGTTGAGGTAGAGACTGTATGTTGTCTTCCCATTTAACTAGGATTAAAACCCCACTGACTACAAACTGTATTGATATTGTAGACTGTGCTAAACATGATGGCTTAGAAAGAAATTATAGATGTAGGTACAGGAAATAGTATAGGAGGGACAGTGAGAGCAATGAGGGATGTTTGTGAAATACAGGGATAGGCAAAAGGCATAAGAGAAGGGATGGTGGAGTAAATTTTACGGTGCATTATTAGAAGGATGTTACCAATGGAAAACAAGTGAGGTTCTAGTTTTGGGAGATTTTATAATTAGAAAATCTATTAGACAAGTGAGTAGTAGTGACAGTGAAAAAGTAACTGTTTCTAGCCTTAGTGGATGTAAGTTACATGACATATTGTTAGGTTTACAGAAGCTGATGAAATAGAACATTTGACTATGTAATAATACATGCATGAGCAAATGATTTGATGAGAAGTCCATTATATTATATGTATAGGCAGGATCAGGGCATTTATGAGGTTTGGATACCTTTCAACTGTCCGTATATTTTGCAGAATGGCCAAAATATTTGTCTCATATTTTTGGTTTGTTTCTCAAAAAATTGTGATTTTCTAGAAAATCATTGGTAAGTCATTGAGGACTGGTGAGAAAATAATGACAGAAATGTGAGTTTTAGGCTTTATATCCTTAGTAAAATTTATGCTAGTACAAAACCTGTTATTCTGTCAACTTTCTAAGTTTGTCTAAGCAATGTTTAAAAACTGTCCCTATTTTTGGTCTTTTGCCGGATTTCTTGCTTTAAGAAGTTGAGCAGATAAGTTTGCTTTAAAAATAAAAGTAATCCATATTTTTCTGAAATTCTCCCATATCCTTTAATGTCTCATTATCAGTTCTCTAAGTCTCTGTTATTTAATACATGGCTAGACAAATTTTGTATTGCTAAAGATCTGGATGTTATAAGGACCTGGCATGATTTTCATTCCAGAATCTAATTATTTGACTAAGATTGGTTTCATATGAGTTTTCACAAAATAAGAAAAATTCTCACATTATGAAGCATTTTGTCGATTTCAGCCAAGTGTTAAATTTGGAAATAATAATGGATGCATGAGCTTTCCATTAAGGATCAACTATGCTAATGTTAGGAGTCTGAGTAATAAAATGGATGAACTTCAATTTATTTGTATGGACAATGAATATGATGTGGTTTTGATCACTACATCATGATATTGTAAGGTTGTGATTTTACCAGGTTACAAACTACATGATTATTTGATGGAAAATATAACTGGCGATGGAGTGTTTGCATCTAGTAGGATGAATGCTAGATTAATTGATGTCAATCATAATGTGGATATTATATTTTTGGAACTGTTAGTCTTGTTACTAACCCCATTTAACTTTTAGCATGTTATAAATGTCCTGCATTATCTGTTTCAAATCAGTGCTTATTTACTGATGGACTTAATAAATATTTGAATGTTAATAATCTAATTATATTGGGAGATTTTAATTTTCCCAATATTAACTATAATAATTGGATGCATGTAATTGCTCTGGAAGAATAATTTTATGATTTATTCTTTAGTTACTTTATGCAGCTTATTAATTTTCATACAATGGTGAACAATATATCAAAGTTACTGTTTTATTAATATCACCTAATAAGGTAATTAATATTAAACAGTTCACCGTTAAATAAAGGCAAACAATATATCAATTTTTAATATCCCCTAATAAGGCAATTAATATTAAACAGTTGTTCCAGTTGGGTAAATCAGATTTCACTATGTTTGAATTCTCAGTCTCGCTGATTTTATACTCTTGGGATCAGACTAAGATAATATTTGATGTCAAACTTTTTGAATTAGGTATAATTCAACAGATTAATTCCCTTGTTTTATCAGTGGTAAATCTTGATGGTATACCTAATAAATGAGGCAACCCCCCCCCCCCCCAAAAAAAAAAAAAAAAAAAAAAAACAAACTTGAGTCAGGTCTGGCAATCCACCTATGAACCAGAAGGTGGCAGGACTAAGGAGAAACAGAGTACAAATGAGAGAGAGAGACTCTCCCTGGTAGTCGAAGTGATTTTATCTGGACTAATCCTTTGTACTCTGTTTATATATATGTATACACACACACACGCACACACACACACACACACACACACACACACACACATATATATATATATATAATTGGGATATTTTTGAATGTATGTGTTTTATACATTTTAACAAGTGTAGGAAATCTATTACTGGGAAAATGAGAAATTTTCTCCACCTTGTTGGACTATAACACATTCTAAATTAAAAAAAAAAAGTAAAAAAAAAGGTTATGAAGCTGTTAATTATCTGGATTTAACCATTAGGAAAGATTTAAATATTAATCAATTTAAATCTGTGATATTTAGAAAACCTACGTACTCCAATACCCTCCTACACTATGACAGCTGCCAACCCACCCATCAGAAAAAGTCCTTAGTGAAGGGACAGGGGGTATGACTAGCTACAATGGTGTCTGATTTGGAAGAATTTCTAGAACAAATTGAGGTTTTTGAAGGTTATGTTGGTCAAAAGAGGGTTCCCCAAACTGTCTGTAGCCACTATATTACAAGAAGTGGTCCAAAAAAGCAATAATGGACATTTTGTCCCACTTTTGGGGACAGGAAGGGGACTACAAGGAGGAGATAGCCGAGATGAGGGGACCAGTTATAATAAATATGCTATATTCAGTTATAATAATCAATTTCAAAATATTACAGATATAATAAAACATAACTGGAACATTTTTAGCATAGACCAAGACCACCTTCAATTAGTGGGTGTATCCCCCAAGATTGTGTATAAGAAGGATGTCAGCATAAAAAATATGTTAGAAAGATCAAAAAATGATAATAGGGAAATAGTTGGCACGACAAAATGTGTTTTTTGTCTACAATGTAAATATATGATTGAGTCCAAGGAGGTAGATATACCTAATTATGGTAAATATACACTACAGAAGAAATACACATGTAGTACTAAGGCCGTGGTTTACCTAGCTCTATGTTCTATGTGCCCCAATTTCTACACTGGGAAGACTGTCGGTGCCTTCAGGAGCAGAGTCTACCAACATAGCTATGACATCCGGAAAAAAGATATAAACAGTGCTCTAGCAGCACATATAGCATTTAACGATGGCCATAGTTTCAAGTTTATTATTATTGACTAGGTCACAATAGGGGAGAGGGGGGCCCCCTCAATGCTTATTTGGAATTAAAAGAGCTTAGATGGCAGATAAGGGCTAATGCTTCTGAGTACCCTGGCTTAAATAGTGCCATCTCTATAAGTTCAATATTAAGATTGAAAGCGGAATTTTTTTATGTAAATATGGTATATATTTAAAATAATACTAACCATAAAAGAAACATGGGCGATATATTTTTCTGCATGGTTTTAATACTATAGTGAGGAAGGAATGTGAATCTATGATTGTATATTTTATGTTTTCATCTGTAGTGTATGATATGATATGTGTGTTTTTCTTGTAGAGCATATGATGTGATCAATTAGATGATTAATAACTATATAAGAGGATGTGTTGGGTAGCATTGTAAGTATTCTGATGAAGTTTCTACAACGAGACGAAAGCACTAAATAGAATTATCGAGTTGATTTCTGGCTTGATTCTTTAATTTTTCTGGAATGTTATTATAGATGCAATGCATATATGGTCGTTCAACACTTACATTATTCTCTGAGTATCGAATTGGCTTTGTGGGAGAGTTAAGATAGTTAGAATTAATGCATATAATTTAAAATGGATCAGGTATATAGAGAGTTCCAGAGGGTTCAGTTTTGGGACCTATGTAGGTTAATATCATTTTTTCTCCAGTGCCAAATTCTTCTTCTATATAGATGGCTAAATATAAAAATGATATTAAGTTTGGATGTGTTGTGATGTCTGCCCAGGATGTTAATAAATTCAATTTGCACTTAAGTTCATTTGCTGCTTGGTTAAAACAAAATGGGGTTAACATTAATAAACTGTGAAGGGTCCAGTGTTTGGAGTGTTTCCTATGTCCTTGTTTGATTCTGGGGGGGCTGGGAATTGTTTTGGGTGGGGAAGTTGTTTTGTTGGATACAGAGACTGGGTGTTGGTGATGCCTATCTGTCTAGGAGTCTGAGCTGACTACTTACAAAGGGGTGATTCATTTTCTTGGGATGGGGGAGGCTACTGTAGCTGCTGCTGCAGTGCTGTCTTACCTGCTCAGTAGGGGTTCATAGATTCATAGATTCATAGATTAGTACTAGGCTAACTGTCCTTGTGGACCACTTTACGCCTAGCCAGTTACCCCATGTGAGAATCAAACCCTGCACCTTTTGTTTGTAAGGTAAACACCTTAACCATTATGCCAACTTCCCACCCTGATTAGGTGATTAGTTATATTGGGCAAGGTGTGTGATTACTGTAATTTCTGCAAGGGTGGTGAGTTACCTACACTTGACACAGGTGAATGAGGCCACAGATTCAGATTATTGAATTCTCTTTGACTCAAGAAAGGATTGCTATGTAAAGATCCCTTGTGAACACTACCCACAGTCAAGTGAGACCTATGGTGGTGATGTGCTAAGCACAGCACAGCACAAATTGTAGGAGATGAGGTAGGAGAGTAAACTAATCAAAAACGTCATCAGCTAGAGCCAATGGAGCTTTGTAATACAGGTCTTGCGGCAAACGACAGTGCTGTCACTACTGTGAGTCTAAGCTACAAGTCTGTCATCCTACTTGGGCTACAATTTTAAGCAACTTTAGCTATCTTTATGGGTCAGGAAAATCATCAGCAACTGTAGCAAACACAGGAAAAGGAAGACAGAGTCAGTGTAAGAAACACAAAGGAGACAAGCAGAACAGCAGCAATTACATCAAAATATTAATTGTACCCAATGTAAGCACTAGCAAGCAGCCATGATTCCCAACTGTACTCTAGATGAAAAATGGTTATAAAGTCAAACATGTGCTGCTGCAAAATTACAATGCTCACACTGTTGCAGTTTATAAATGCTATATGGAGCATAGATCCTGCAGTAAATCACAATACTCCCATTATTATGAGTCAAGCTATGATGCTATGACACCAAACTAGGCAGGCTGTGTAGGTACAGTTAATGTTAGTAGTAAAGAGGTAATAGACAGGAATTGTGAGACAGTTGCTTATATAAGGTGTCTGTTCAGAATCTTGATTCAAAGAAGTGTAACTGCTGCAGGGCCCATAGACAGTACTACAATCAAAATATATGCCCAACTGGTTAGTTCCTGAGCCAGATAGTTAAACCCAGTGACCTCAATGTTTTTAATGTTAGTAGTAAAGAGGTAATAGACAGGAATTGTGAGACAGTTGCTT
The DNA here is from genome assembly GCF_019279795.1 of Protopterus annectens. NCBI lineage: Eukaryota > Metazoa > Chordata > Ceratodontiformes > Protopteridae > Protopterus > Protopterus annectens. Next base: position 508,038,418 of record NC_056751.1, on the reverse strand, counting down.
ATAAAAGGTGTCTGGAGTGTGGATCCTGCAGTAAATCACAATACTCCCACTACTGTGAATCAAACTATAAGACTGTGGCATAACTTTTGTTAAGAAAATGAGCAAACTTGCACAAAATGCAGAAATAAATGTAAAAGTAGATGAGTGACTATATGTGACATAAATATGCAATTCAAAGTTGAAATAGATGCTTTTTCTTCCCTTTTGTTGAACAAATACTGTTTTGAATGCCTGAAGTCCACCACAGTCAGCACATCTGTTCTCTCAATGCTCTGGGCTTCCAAACTGTTCAGAATCTTGATTCAAAGAAGTGTAACTGCTGCAGGACCCATAGACAGTACTACAATCAAAATATATGCCCAACTGGTTAGTTCCTGAGCCAGATAGTTAAACCCAGTGACCTCAATGCTTTTAATAGTTTCCTATATTGTAATCCACAATTCTGATTCAGTAAGTAGACAGCCATTTCTGTGTAATGTTTGCTAGTATTGGAATTACTGAATAAAATGTATGATGCTATGTTAGAGCATATATTTGATTCCTTTGATTCACACAAAGTGAGGGTTCCTGTAGTTAACACCTACTATTACCTTGCACTTGACATTCTTAGGCTACCTATTAGAAATGTGATACATAACTGAAGTCCTGAAGGTACAGAAAATAAACTAGATTTTTTTGTATCCCTCTTCTCCCTCTGTTATTACTAACCATTAAACCTCCTCCATTTCTAGTCAGATGCCATGAATATCAAAAGTATTTAGACTAACTATATAACCTCAACATGTCAACAAAACTACGAATCCAAAAAGTAAACAAAAAAAATGGTACAAACATCATTAAGTTATTAGCATGTTAAGTCATATTGTGTTTGTCAAACATTATTTTAATAGTTAATTATGCATGCCTTTTTAAATATAAAATATTGTCTCAGTGATGGATCATGTGACTTTCTGTCAAGTTATTTAAATGTTTTCCATTAAGCCTTGTGTAGTTTTGAAGAAATCTCGTCTGAAGTTGTGAGATGAAAGTGCTGAATGCAAAAAAAATTCCTCTTACTGAATGGTTCTGTCAGTTTTGATTTGCAGTAATTGTAAAACTTATGATACCACTGAAGTGTTTTTTACAGGGTGCCATGATGTGGGGTGGTACAACCCACACTCCTGCTACTTATATATACAAACTGTGAGATTATTGTACCCCGGTGTAAGGAAAATATTACTATATACTACAACCTCAGTATTCTTCTATTTGCACTTACAGCCTCACTTTTCTAAGGATCAAAATCACAGTCTTCAGAACTTGAGCAGGCATTCGTATTTTCCTATCTCTCATGTTAGTAGTACATGCCAGAATCCTTACTTCATGTTTCAAATACCTACTATACCGCAGTAGCTTTCTCTCCATTTAAAGACTTTGTATAGACTTATATTTAACTGTTTTCATTATGTTTTTTCTGTCTAGGTTCTACCTACAACAAGCATGCAAAGTTCCCTCTCTACACAATGTTCTGTCAAACTAGATAATTTATTACCCAGAATTTTTTCTGTGGAATAAGCTGCCATATTCTAACCTCCATTTTTAACTCTGAAGTCGTGTATTTTTGAAATTACCTGTTAGTTACATTACGTTTAACAGTATCTCATCCTCTAAATAAAGTTAGTTACACTTTAGATATCGTTGGTGTACCATGTAATTATCTTTGGGTTTCTGCCTTTCAGTGCCACTGGATATGTGATAATACCTGTATCATGCATACAACCCCATTCTCTATTCCAGACATATATGTACACATATACAAGAAAAAACACCAACATGGGTTATTGCAATCTAGGTTCTTGAGGGCCAGTATACCAAAAGAAGAATCAAATCCACTATAGATCATATAGGCCTAACATCCTTTGGAAAGTTATAGAAAAGGCATTTCTTTCCCTATTAATACGTTAACTTAAGGAGTCATGTACCATAATGATTTCACCCAGCAAGCCTTTTGTTAAGCTTCAATTAATTTACAGTTACTCTGGGACCATGAGCTCAGAGAAATTGATATGGACGTGTAAGTGGATATTATTCTTGTTGTAGTTCTTAATAATTCTGATTTAGTCAATTGCCTCTAATTATTAAACAAACCGACAAGTGCAAAGTCTTTTGCAAACCTTTCTTTACCTTGCATCCTGTGACGCATGCAAATTTCTCCCTAAAAAAAGTAATGCCTCAGTATACTATCTTATGTATACAATAACACAAGTATGCCACCCTACTGGTATATGAGGGGGCATCCATACCATCAGTGAAACAGAATAAGTTAGTGTCCTGGAGATCCAGAGAGTCACATAGGGGATAAGCTTGAGTGACCGTTTTTCCTGGTTACCTATCCTGGAAGGTAAGGGACTTCTTGCTAGTGAACTTCTATAGGTGGAGGCCAGGGAGAGCAGCAAAACAGCTCAGCTTATGCAAGATATAGCCAGGTGTCCCAATGATACACATGTGTTGGTATAGGTACACCAACAACACTGCATCTTATGTTAGTGAAGTTAAGGTTCACAGCTAAAAAATGTACTGTCAGCAGCTTTGAGGTAATGCACTAGAACATCATGATCTTCTGTCAACCTACCTGCCTTGGTCCATGGGGTAAGCAGGTCAAGCAATGTGGGGAATCAGAAGATCAAATAGGGACAGTTGAACACTGAAGCCAAAAAATAACAAACAAGTCTTTAGGAATACAAAAAATATATGACTTCAAGCATTTCTGTTTTGAAGAAATATAAAGCACTTCAGAATAGCTATGATATCCACATCCATCAACACGTTTATTTATTTATTTAAAATGTTGTTGACCAGGATAGTCCAACTAGGACCATCCATCAAGACATTTATTTATTTATTTAAAATATGTTGACTGGGATAGCCCAACTAGGACAGAGCCTATATTCAGCAGAGGCCCAGGGAGAAACACTCCAGATGCATGTCTTTGGAATTTGGGAGGAAACCCACACAAACACAGGGAGGACATACAGACTCTGCACAGAAGGCACCCCAGCTGAGAATTGAAGCAGAGAACCTCTTGCTGTGAGGTGACAACATTAACTGCTGCACCATTGCACTGCATGAGACATGGTGATATAAAATACTTTGCTTTAATACAGTTGAAGACTGCTGGTGCAAAACAAGAAATGTTGAGATATGTGGATCTGTGGTTTCTTATTGACTATTTTTAGTGCTCTTTTATGGGTTTTATGCACATTTGAGGACTTTGTATAGTGAGCATTGTGGTACAGTTTGATAATATTCCCAACAAGAAAAAAAATCAGCTTTCTGGACTACAAAACAACTCATTTAAATATAGGTTTCCTCATAAGAAAACGTAAGTAAGTAAAATAGTGGCTGCAGTCAACCAAGGGTAGAGAAGTTTTAATTTCTAATAAACTGTCTCATGTTGCAAAAGAAATAATGGACATGCTTATGGCATCCTGATAAGTGCAGAACAGCTGTTAGTTTAACAATTTTAAAACAAAACATATCATGTTATTTTATAATTACTATGGTTAGAGCCATAGGCAAAAGGCAGAGGTTTAAGAGAATCAACATTTAGCAACAAATTTCTAAGTGATTCATAAAGAAAGCCAAAGAGATTCAAGGAGTAAAGAGGTTAAAAGCAAAATGAAAGTTGGCAGGAGGTAAATGAGCCAGAACCAAGTAGCTTGGCTGTACTGCAGTGGGAACGAGCTGAGACTAAAGCAAATACTTGCTAAGTCACAGTCTAAACTACAGTAAATGTGGAACAGTAATATTCAGTACCATCATTCTGTATGAAATCAAATCTGGATTGATAGCATGACTAGTGACAAAGCCTGCCAGGGAAATGAAACAAAGAAGGGAGGTAATGATCCAAAATCAGAGACAGAATGCAGATTATTCTTAGGCAGTTTAGTTTTCAGATTACAAATCTACTGCAATAATAGAAAATTGCTAGACACACTTATCAGTGTTTACTTTCCAGGACTTCTACTTCGGTCCGAAAAAAAAAAAGAAAAACAAACAAGAAAAAAAAAACACTTTTCACATTTTGTACATGTTTGAAGTCTGATGACTAAAACTAGAGGTATGGCATTGCTCATAATATATTCCTGAGCATTAGTAAGAGTTACCAAGTTCTTTAGAAAATGCCTTTTACATTAAACTGCACACAGCAGGACAGCTACACACTGGTACTCCATTTTATTCCATTTTATACTTGTGTTGTTTCCAAAATATTTTAAAAGTCCTCCCATTTTTCTGTAAAGCAGCAGGTCAAAGTATGTGCTGGGGAAGAGAGCTTGAAAATTCAGTACCTTTCTGTTCCACCTTGAGGGCTGAATTAATAATGTTCTGAATGAGGACTTTAGAGAAGTTTTAGGGAGACACTAGGTATCTTTTGCTGCTACATTAACACAAAGCAAATACTGCAGTGACTGGAAGATACAGTCAGAGTCTGAGAAAAATGGTTGCAAATGTATCATGCAGAACTGTGTGCAAAAAAAGGACAAAAAAACCCACAGACAAAACTATTTTATCATTGTCAGTGCTTGGAAGCAGCTGTGTGTGTGTGTGTGTGTGTGTGTGTGTGTGTGTGTGTGTGTGTGTGTGTGTGTGTGTGTGTGTGTGTACCACACGTGTGTGTGTGTGTGTGTGTGTGTGTGTGTGTGTGTGTGTGTGTGTGTGTGTGTGTGTGTGTGTGGTCTGGATCCCTATCTGACTATCGAAGTTTCAGAACTTCAAAATTCATATGGTTGGGACCATATGATCGAAGTTTTGAAATTTCAAATGTTTTGAATGGAGGTCAATATACAGCACGGAACAGGAAATTTACCCTTTTCTGCAATGTAGTGCAGACTCGGAGTTTGTATATTTAATTAACAGGTGGTGTGAGGGGGGGTGCAGGGGGGACTGCAAAAACATTCAAAATAGAATTATTTATTTATTTAATGTTCGAAGTTCCGAAACTTTGATCAGATGGTCTCGGACATATGAATTTCGAAGTTGCGGAATTTTGATAATCTAACATAGATATGTGTATGTGTGTGTGTGTGTGTGTGTGTGTGTGTGTGTGTGTGTGTTGGGGGGAGAGGGGGATTTGTCTAGTGAGAAGACTCCATTCTTTGGACACTGCAGTTGAAAGTACAGTAATATTCAATGTATTGTTCTAAAGCTTCTCTGTAAGGGGCTCTGACTAGATGTTGCTGACATTTTTGCGTACTAGTGATACTAATGGGTACTACTGGCATTGCTGGATAGTCTATTGCTCTTTGTTTTGCTGGTGCTACTGAGTATTACTGATATTAATCAGCACTACTGAAACTGTTAAAAATGAAGGATATATCTGGATATTTCTAGCACTTCTAGGTACTACAAAGTATTACTGATACTACTCATACTACTGACCATTATATTACTGATACTATGGTGTACTAATGAGAGTACTGGGAGTACTCAATTTTTCAGATACTAGTTGGTCCTAATTATACTACTTGGCAGTTCTCATACTTCTAGCTAGTACTGACACTTCTAGGTACTACTGCCATTGCTGCGTGTTACTGGTAATAATATTAGTACCAGTATTACTTGGTATTACAGATACTACTGGCTACTACTGATACAATGTAGTACTGCTGGTACTAGTAATACAGATTATTACATTTGGTACTACTGGCTACTGCATAATTTATGCTACTTTCTGAGCCACTTGTTTATCATTGTATCTTACTTTAGTATATAAAGCGGCTGTTAGTAACTAATAGAGATACATTATTACTAAACTCTCTGCTATCCAAAATTGTAAAATCTGTCTCCTGCCTTCCTCTGAAGGTGAATCTTTCCATTACTGTCCATATTACCAAAGAGCTGTAGATGAAAGAACCTTTTTTTGGATGGGTCCAGCAATATGGAACCACCTACCTTCTTCTTCTTCTTCTTTCGGCTGCTCCCATTAGGGGTCGCCACAGCAGATCAACTGTTTCCATTTCTTCCTGTCCTCTGCATCTTGCTCTGTCACACCAACCACCTGCTGTCCTCTCTCACCACATCCATAAACCTTATCTTAGGCCTTCCTCTTTTCCTGTTACCTGGCAGCTTCATCCTTAGCATCTTTTTCGCAATATACTCTGCACCCCTCCTTAGCACATGTCCAAACCAACGTAATCTTGCCTCTCTTGCTTTGTCTCCAAACCTTCCAACCTGGGCTGACCCTCTAATATACTTATTCCTAATCCTGTCCATCCTTGTCACACCCAGTGCAAATCTTAACATCTTCAACTCTGCCATGTCAAGCTCTGACTCCTGCCTTTTTGTCACTGCCACTGTCTCCAACCCATATAACATAGCTGGTCTCACTACCTTCTTGTAGACCTTCCTTTCACTCTTACTGGTACTCATCTGTCACAAATCACTCCTGACACTCTTCTCCACCCACTCCATCCTGCCTGTACTCTCTTCTTCACCTCTCTTCCACACTCACCATTACTCTGAACTGTTGATCCCAAGTACTTAAACTCATTCGCCTTTGCCACCTCTACTCCCTGCATCCTCACCATTCCTCTATCCTCCCTCTCATTCACACACATATATTCTGTCTTAGTCCTGCTGACCTTCATTCCTTTTCTCTCTAGATCATATCTCCACCTCTCCAGGGTCTCCTCCACCTGTTCCCTACTCTCACTACAGATCACAATGTCATCTGCAAACATCATAGTCCACGGGGACTCCTGTCTGATCTCGTCTGTCAACCTGCCCATCACCATTGCAAATAAGAAAGGGCTCAGAACTGATCCTTGATGTAATCCCACCTCCACCTTAAACGCATCCGTCACTCCCACCGCAGACCTCACCGCTGTCATACTACCCTCGTACATATCCTGTACTACTCTTACATACTTCTCTGACACTCCCGAATTCCTCATACAATACCACAACTCCTCTCTAGGCACCCTGTCATATGCTTTCTCTAAATCCACAAAGACACAATGCAACTCCTTCTGACCTTCTCTGTACTTCTTCAGCAACACTCTCAGAGCAAACATCACATCTGTAGTGCTCTTTCCTGGCATGAAATCATACTGCTAATCATTAATCATAACCTCCCATCTTAACCTAGCTTCCACTACTCTTTCCCATAACTTAATGCTGTGACTGATCAGTTTAATCCCTCTGTAGTTACTACAGCTCTGCACATCACCCTTAATCTTAAAAATCGGTACCAAAACACTTTTTCTCCATTCCTCAGGCATCATCTCACTTTCCAAGATTTCATTAAACAATTTAGTTATAAACTCCACTGCCATTTCACCTAAACAACTCCATGCTTCCACAGGTATGTCATCTGGATCAACAGCCTTTCTGTTCTTCATCCTCTTCATAGCTATCCTTACTTACTCCTTGCTAATCCACTGCACTTCATAATTCACTATCCGCACATCATCCAACCTTCTCTCCCTCTCATTCTCTTCATTCATCAACCCCTCAAAGTACTCTTTCCATCTGCTCAACACACTCTCCTCACTTATGAGTACGTTTCCCTCATTATCCTTTATCACCCTTACCTGCTGCACATCTTTACTAGCTCGGTCCCTCTGTCTAGCCAATCAGTACAGGTCCTTTTCTCCCTCCTTAGTGTCCAACCTTTTATACAACTCTTCATATGCCTTATCCTTAGCCTTCACCACCTCTCACTTTGCCATGCACATCATCTCCATATATTCTTGTCTACTTTCTTCATCTCTTTGACAATCCCACTTCTTCTTCGCCAACCTCTTTCTCTGTATACTCACCTGTACTTCTTCATTCCACCGCCAGGTCTCCTTGTCCTCCTTCCTCTTTCCAGATGTCACACCAAGCACCTTTCTAGCCATCTCTCTTACTAGCTCTGCTGTAGTTACCCAGCTATTCGGTAACTCTTCACTGCCACCCAGTGCCTGTCTTAACTCTTCCCTGAACATCACCTCACAATTACCCTTTTTCAATTTCCACCATTTGATCCTTGGTGCTGCCCTCAAACTCATCCTCCTCTTCTTGATCACCAATGTCATCCTACAAACCACCATCCTATGCTGCCTAACTACACTTTCCCCTGCCACCACTTTACAGTCTTCAATCTCCTTCAGACTGGCCCTTCTACATAAGATATAATCCACCTGTGTGCACCTTCCTCCACTCTTGTATGCCACTCTATGCTCCTCCGTCTTGTTAAAATACGTATTCATCACAGCCATGTCCATCCTTTTCGCAAAATCCACTACCATCTGACCTACTGCATTCCTTTGCTTAACACCATACCTACCCATCACTTCCTCATCCCCTCTGTTCCCTTCACCAACATGCCCATTGAAATCTGCTCCAATCACCTGTCTCTCTAGTGACATCAAAAAGAAGGAAACCTTAAATGCCTTTAAACAATCACTTAAGCAACACCTTCTTCAAGAACCTAATGCATCTGCTATCCAGACAATGGTTAATCATGTGGGTTTATGCACTCCTGGCAGTGTTTACTCACTTGGGCTTAGGCATCATGGTTGCACTGCTAAGGTCATGGCTTAACTGAATGGCTGATGGTTTGGGGTGTGATTTAATGCATCACTTATGGTAAGTTTGACCTTTTATTCCTGACTTTCTATTCTCACCAAGAGGCAAGAAAAGAAAGTGGTAGATGCACTACCAGTGACAAGAAGATAAGTTAAAGAAGTCAGAACAAATTGAAATCGTCAACTTAATTATACTCTGGCTATTCCTGTAGATGACTACAAGCTGTCAGTTGAATTATTTTGAGTGATATAGTGATCATAACATTATAAATTAGAAAAAGTGTCAGTTTAGCTATATGCAACAACCAATATCAAGGATAAGATTTATAAAACATATGGCAAAAATAGACCTGTAGTATTTTTTAGAGTAATGTTTCTTTTGATGCGGCAATACTCTGAGTGGGAAGCATTTGACAAAGCAAGATTCAGTAGTCAGGTAATCCTAAAATAATGTCAGTGCTTTTGGATGCATAAGTTAGAAAAAATCACTTGTGAAGTCTTTCTAGGCTAGCCATAAATAGAATTGCTAAATTGTTACATTCTTTTCTAAATAAACATTTTGCATTTCCATTTCATTTCTAATGTCAGAATGCTAAGAATGGATTAAAGGCTTCCACTCTCTTCTTAAAAAATGCTAATAACAAACATTTGTATTTTGAAATGAACTACTTATGAACAGACCACAGACAAATAATAGTTGTTGAGTTATTTTTACAAGGCACGCAGACATCACAAATATTCTTTAAGAACTAACAGGACTAATCTAGCAAGCTGCAAATTGTTCAGCACTGTATTCTTACTTAATACCTCCTCTGGTGTACCCAGGTCATGACCACACATAACTATCCCCCAAACCTATTCATATCCCAAATGCTCATCCATGTTTGAGTCTTTCACAACTGTACAGATATAGAGTGTTCCTTGCTTCAGGAATATCTTTATCTGATAATTTATGCCCAATAACCACTAGTAAGTGTTTGATGGTGACTTGAGGAACAGGATGAGTGAGGAAGAATTTTGCGATGGTAGAAGGTTGAAAATTAAGTATGGAATCAGAACACACAGGAAGTTGTCTCCACCCATATGTTTCTGCAGTGAATGCTTAACATAGTGAGTACTGTTTAACTGACCCTGTTTACTCGAAATCCTGAAAGCCGTTTTTGGGACTTTGCCATTTCCTTCACTGTGGTGCGAGCTCGGAGTTGGTATATTTAAGTAAGGGGGTGTGGGGGCACAGCCCTTAACATCGGGAGGTGTGGGGAATGAAGCACCCCCACTTTATTTTGTGTTTTTTTTTTTTTTTTAACGGATCAGCGATTTTTTTTCCCCCTGGGAAAACAATGGCTGATCCGTGTGTTCGGCATTTTGGTGTTTGGACACATTAGGGTTGATTATACAGCGTTTGCTATTTTAAGCATTTGTTGATATAATATAGACCCGCTGCAGCAATGCTCAAATTATGTCTTGCCCCCCCATCTCAAGTAACATATTGTAGTCTTATAAAAGTGGTTCCAGCTGTTACCAGGATGCAACATAAAAGTAACAGCCAAGAACCACATGTCTCTGTCTATCTCTTTCTCTTCCTGGGAAGAATTAAGACCTGAGGCATTCGAGCTATTCCTAACTGGACTGACCATCTAACCAGGCTCTTCACTGAACATAGTACTGATGTCAAAGTAAGGACATAAATTTCTGCAGCACAGGGTTCGTTTGCTTGCTTGTCAACATTTTCAGTTATCCCAAAATACAAAATAGTCAGGAGTCAGAAATCAGTATTGCAAAATAAGAAGTTTATTTCATACTAGGGCCACCAAAAATCACAGGTTTCTCTAATGTTCAATGAACTTCTACAGTATATCTTGATATATTCACCTTTCTCCATCTGCTGGAACCCACATTTTTTGTCAGTTGTGTACACTGCTGTGGCTAATATTTTCAGTTATACCATTCCACATCATTTATCTTTCTGCTCTGTGCTGTTTGGACCACAATAACTTTTTTTTTGACAATCCAGAGATACAATTCATACTGGAACTCTAAAATTCTAAATTGCTTGGAGGTATACATTTTATTTAAGCTATATGCATAATTAATGTCTAGTTTGGCTACTGAGAATTATTTTCAGTGTCTGGTTATGCTAAAGATGTTATGCTATGTTAAAGAACTGTTTTAGATAAAGTTCAACTTAAGGATCAAGCTTGAGAAATAAATTCTCTTTAATGCAGTTCAATGACAAAACAGTCATAATATATTATAGTTCATGCTGTCAGTGTACTTCTTTAAGAACCAAGTGGGGAATACTGCAAAATACTGCAATCCAATTTTAGGTTTTAAAAATATCATTTACTGCTATGTTTATATATTATAAGTGCTTTCAGCAGTAAGAAGAGTGCTAAAATGTGCTACATTCTAATTAGCTGATTATACAGTAAAACATCAGTGGGAGATTCCAGATGGCCGAATATATCTTCTGTTATCCAGAGCCTCCTAGCACAATGCTGACGTATTTCACTAGCCAGAATGCAATAACATTTTTATATTGCCTTAGATGTTGTTGTTATATATTCATTTAATGGAAAAGTAGACTGGTCCACAGAGACCCTTCTCATCCATAAACTAGTTGCAAAGTAATATCAATAGAAAATATACACTACAGAATAATCCATGAATATATGTTTTGGCCCTGTGGCAGCTACTTGGTGGTGCTCTTCTTTGATCTCTGAATTCTCGGACCAATCTACGATCATTAAGATAGAGGTCCACCAGCCCACTGTAGAAAATGGAATGTGTTAATTTTTTTATGCAGCTTGGAAGGGGTGCAACAGAGATTGAGGTGGACAGAGAGTGGGGAATCCTGACCACAGTCATTTATCCTGTCACAGCTTTTTACTATATGTACTATCCCATGGACCTGCTGGTTTATGTACAGTGCATACAAGCAAGCAATAATATATCCTCCCCCACTCAAGAAAGGTAAGCAAGCTATCATTATTTCTCTCCATTCCTAAAATAACTACTCATTTTTCAGTGCTGCTAATGGAATCCTGGTTGTCTGCTTCGTAGCAAAGGCATTATCCTTCTGCAGCATGGAGATGACCTGGGTAATCATGCAGGCAAAGAATTATTGCTACTTAATGTCGGCTGCAGGTTAAGAAAGTAAGAGAAAAGAGAATACATTATAATTTTCCATATAATTATCATTATTATTATTATAATTTTCCATAGCATAATGTAAAATGAATCCATAAAGGTAAATCAAGTCACAGCTTCTAAATCATTGTATGCAACTTTGCTGTAACCATATAAACTAAATTCTTCTAAAAATCTTTGGCATGATACATAATCAAAGATCTTTTAAAGTCAGTAAAGGGCAGCCCTGTTAAGTCACTAGAATGTGTGTTTACAGATATTGTTTGGTAAAAGCAGAGTAGTGATAGAGCTATATCCTTTGTAAAAACTATGTTGCTGTTCCCAAAGTAGTCTATAGTCTGCTAAGTACTCAGCTTGATATTTCTTTTTTAGTACATTGATAAGCAAGGCCAGAGCAGATCTAAGTTGGAGGGGATTAACCTTGCTTGGTAGGCCACTCTTGTGCAGAGGTATGATTTTTTTAAAATATTACTCTAATTCACTTAAAAAGTTAGTAGATCAAAATTTCCATTAACATGCATTTTCTGAACAATAATCGTCATGAAACATTATTGCCTAGCATTAACTGACTATAATCCTTAGTGATTTACCATAAAATCAAAAATGTTATGAAGGAAATGATGAAAATATGAAGCAAAATCAAGGGCATATGAGAGGTAAGCTAACTGGGACAGAGATGAATGTATCAGCTATAGCCAAGCAATGCATGCTGTCGTGCTCCTAAGGACACCTCTTAGCCAGTGATTAATCTAAATCAGTATTACTGATTGTGGGTTAAATCAGGCAAGAACCCAGTAAAGTAGTGGAAGTGGCTCTGGTGGACTGTGCTATAAGGTAATTTACAAAGTCCAGCTGAAATGCGATAAATGCATAGACCTCTGTTGTAGAGATAAGAGAAGCTAGCTGCAGGTGCTGTTGGAGCGATAATGATGTATGGGTTTGCCATTTTCTTCCCTATTAGCTTATTTATTCCTCACAATAAAACTATAGGCTTTCCATTGTGAAAAGCTCACCTGGTCATCGTTTAAAATTGGATTCCTTAGCTATAGTTCTATAGGTATGATAAGTGACTGTCAAGGTCAAGGAGATTACATGTTATCTATAATTACTTTCTGTCCACAACTGCTTTCCTAATTTCAAAGGGCAGCCATGGAGGCAGCTGTGCTCTTGCACTTCTTATAATATAAGGACAGAAGTACTCATCTCAGTACTGCAGTCTGTTTGCAGAGCAAAAAGAGATGCTCCGGCTGTAAAGCAAGCTATACATGATTTGTTAGGTATGTTCTTCTGCTAAAAAGATGCTTATAATAACTCAGGCATTGCTGAAGATAAGGAAGTGTTCCTGAGGTCTGGAAAATTATCTACAGAATTTGTAGGTTTCTAGTCTAAAACAGTATGCTTTCCATTTAGGAGGTTGGGCCTAACTGGTAATTCTGTTCTCATTTCTGTTAATGAGCACATTGGTACAACCATACATTGCATATGGGCCTCAGTGTACATTAAATTAACAGACAATTAATGTCTTGAGACTGCCTAACTGGTGTAATATTGTCAGTGATACTCCAAGTCCTTCTGTAAAAGTCAGACCGTGTAGTACACCACTACAGTGACTAGCATTAACTGATCCCTGTATACCTTCACATGCAAACTGGACTGCATCTGTGCCTATAATATCAGCAGAAAGCATTACATGTGAATTGGTTGTATATCATGATCTAAGAAACTCTTCTGCTAACTTCAGTCTAGGCCTTTGACTATAGAAGGGTTGATAATTTGTACCGATGTAATAAATTCATGTTGAACCATCAAGCTTGCAAGCTATTGACCTTCAAGAAGCTTGATTCTGCAATTATCATTATGTTGATAAATAAATTAATAAATTATATATAATTATATATAAAAATCCAAATTTCTGTTGAGAGGTGTAATAATTTTCCAGCCTTAGTAGGTACTACATCTCCCATCCATAAGGAAAAAATATTAAACCTTAAAAAGGAAAAAAAGAACCATGAATTGTAGATAAACTCAGTTGAGAATTCAGAGTAATCAAACACTTACAACTTGTATAGAAATTGATACTTCTTTATTAAAAATAAACTATATAAAATGTGTAAGTGCTTTTGCCTTAACTGGGTTTCATCGGGTTTTATTTTATATCATCAAATTGTTGTAAGATAATAGCTCTTAGAATGGAGTACTTCTTTTTTGTGCCATGTTGTCTTTAAATTTATAAAAAGTTGCAATAAACATAAATCAGCAAAATTACAATGTTGCAGTTCACTGCTTCTTGCTGTGTCTAGAAAGTATAATTATGATAATCTGAAGCCTTCTGTTCTTGAACAGTAAGGATAATAATAAAACTCAATTCTGTTCTGTAGTGCTGGTGAATAGAAATTAACTGCAAATGGAATCCATGTCAAAACAGAAAGGACACAAAGACAGTATCTGCTAAACTAAAAAATAAATAAAAGGGCATAAGACATATTCTTTTGTGAGTCTGTATCTAATCTAAACCTCTTATGTAACAGATATGAATATTATGTAAAATGTGACACAAATCTAAGTCAGAAGTTGATTTTCTGTAGCACTTGTATATATTGTATATAAGGTGTTATCTATATTTTCTTTGTTGTAACACTGACATTTCTCTTGCAACAAGATGTACCTAAATATGACTGCAGTTTTAGAGCCAGATCTGCAAGGAATGCAACCACATACAATTATTGGAAGAATATACATGCATTATTACTAAACCAATAATCTAATGGTAAGATATAACTTTATTTACAACAATTGTAATGACTTGTTTATTGCTGAGTGAACATCTATGTAAATAGTTTGTTTTCCCTGTTATTATATCATTATTTCTTGCTTTTTTTATCTAATGTATCAACATTTTTTCAATTATTTTATAACAAAATGTGTAATTCAATACTGTTCTTAATAAAATATTATTAAAAAAAACATGACTGCAGTTCCACTATGATGTAACTGTATTGTGACTTGTAAAATGACTGGAATATATGCAAACAATACAAGAGAAGAAAAATAAAAATATTAGAAAATTAATTAATTAATGAATCAGTGTCCTACTAACATTAACAGAAAAGCATGAAAGGAGTAAGTTTTGCAGGGGTAACAGGCCTCTCCCAGCTTTTAGGGCCTTTATCCACATCCTCAACTTAAATATACTAGCTCCATGTTTACAGAAATATGGGGAAAGTGAAAACACCATCAAATGTGTAAACTACTCTTGTACTGTCACTGCATTTGAAATAACTCATTAAGCATGATCCAGTAAACTGAACCATATAGACACAAACTAAGTTTAAAATCCCATTAAAAAGCCCCACAAACACTTAACTACAAATGAAAGACATTAGAGCTACATTCTAGTCAAGCATGGCAAATTAATGCAACTTTATGGAAAATGTATCAGTAAAATAATGTTGATCTAACATTACTGGATCTGAACAAATGGTAGGTTTCCAACCAATGAATATTCTTAACTATACATACGTTATGGTAACAGAGAAGTAGTTACAGATCCATGCACTTTGCTTGAATATATTTGCTTATGTCATTTTTTTATATTTGTTTAATTTAAAAATGGAGCATGCTTTCAATGATCATAATGCAGATGCAGATACATTGTAGCACGCTAGACATTTTCATCATTTAATGTTTCAGTGGTATTTGCACACAATCCCAATCACAAAAAGCAGTATAAGTAGGTGTAGCTTCTTCTATATACAACAGTCTGAAACATATTCCCCCGGATTCTCTATGCCTTGCATGGCATGCAAGATCAGTGCAGGAGCTCTAGCAGGCAATATGTCTGCCATGCAATCCAGGAACAGCCTGCAGGGGCATGCACGAGTGCTCCTGCACTAGTCCTGCACGGACTAAGCCCCTGTAAGCAAATCACCCCATTTTCAGGAGAAATTCATGAAATTAGATGATTTTGTGATCCAAGAAGCTTGCAACCGGCCATGCAGGACTAGTGCAATCTGCAGAAATGTACTTGGTTAGTAACCGAGTATATTTCTGCAAACTCCAAAACGTAGCTATGATAGCTCCAAATAAAGGCTGCATATCAGTTAGTAAGCATGCCAATGGCCAAGTATAAGGCCATTGGCATTGCAAACAGGTAAAAAAACAAAAAAAATTACTTTTATTTTTTTTAGCGATCTCGACTGTTTAAGCGTAGGGCAGCAGTGCGCAAATGGGATTGGGGGAAAATAACAAAATAAACCTAAATTAAGCATTCAGACTAAAATCAGTATTCTGTCATGCAAGTCAATGGCAGGCAGAAGAAAACATGGCCAGTGAGTAATGGTTGCTAAGGGGGGGGGGGGTTCAGTGTGAGACATGTAATCATGCATTAGCAGGCAGTCCTATGGAAATGAGGGGAATGATAGTGAATCCCAGTTTCCCCCAGCATGCTAGTCAGGTCCCAACAGTGTAAGAGTAGGAATAGCTTGGTGAAGCCTAGGAGTTAGCTGACATCATAGGGGTGTGTGTCAGGAATACTGTAACTGGATTTGAGCCCTGTGGCTCGGGTTTGCTCCTAGCTTAGCAGAGGTAAGTTAGGGTGTGTGTCTGAATCTGCCTAGCACTCTTTACATTGCCTAAGCAGGTGTGCATGTCGCTCACCGGGTTTTAAAGGAAGAAAAAAAAGTTAAACCAGGAAATAGCATCTCTGTGCACATTTGAGCACTCTGTTTGTGTGGCGCATCCCCTGGCTTAAACAGGAAGGCAATGGGAAGGGAAAACAACAGTAGGAAGGTAATCAAGGTGAACTAGCATAGCTGGCAGGTGAAATGTATCAGAATCAGCCAATTACACAGGCAGCAGACCAGCCCATCCCAGAACACTACTATAAACTATGCAAACACCTACTCCTCTGGTTTTTCATACACTCTACACCACTGGTGTATACAAGTGGGGAACTTTTAACAAACAAACTTACAAAATGAGAGGGGCTGCAGCAGGCAACATAGAACAACATGTGCAAGAGGCTGAGGGTGGTGAGGATGTGAATGCTGCCGATCAACCCACAGTGAGGAGACGGAGAAGAGTGTACAGACCCAGGGTAACCTACCAGAGGCTACATGAGCTGAAGATAGTGGAGCACTATAGGGAGGACAGGGACCTCCTACAGCAAATTGTTGAGCTGTGCCGGCCATGCCTGCCACACCAAACTGACCGAGGGGAACATATCCCAGTGGATACTAAGGTATGTGTAGGCCTAGGAATACTAGCCACAGGTACCTCCCAAAGCTCAACTGGGGATATCATGGGGATCTCACAGGCATCAGTATCCAGAGTATTCCACCAGTTCCTGAATGCCATGTCAGCACATGCCAGTGAGCACGTATATTTCTTCAATACCCATGAGATGTTGGCCAGCAATATGTGGCTCTTCCACCGAATAGCAGAATACCATGAGGTAGTGAGTGCTATAGACTGCATGCACATATGCATTAAAGCACCACCCAGTGATCAGGGTAGGGCCTACATCAACTGCAGGGGCATCCCCTCCATCAACTGCCAGGTCATCTGTGATGCCCAGGGCATTATAATAAAGGTGTGTGCTGGCTGCCCTGGAAGCTATCACGATTCCCACATTTGGCATCTGAAGCAGCTGTGCCAGAGATTTGCCAATGTGGACATCCCCGATGGTCACCTAGTGGGGGATGCTGGTTACACACTGGAGCCGTGGCTGATGACACCCATCAGAAATGTACACACCATAATGAGGCACATGCACAGACCAGACTTATAATAGAGCATGTGTGTGGGATGCTCAAGTCATGGTTCCAGTGTCTGGACACATCCAGTGGAGCCTTGCAGTACTCACCAGCTACATGTACCCAAATTTTTATGGTATGTGCCATGCTACACAATATGATCCTGTGGAAACAGCTACAGCAGGAACTGCATGGGACAGGGCCACACAGCCCCCCACCAATGCCAAGGCCTGCAGAGGCACAGAGTGACTCGGAGGAGGAACAACCTGAGCCTGCCCCAGTAGGAAGATGGAGGCATGCCCAGTATGCCGAGGCCATGGCAAAGAGAAAACATATAGCACATACACTGACACAGTAGGGACCCAGGGAATGACACCTCTCTCTGACTCACACATACAGTAAAAGGGATGCCAAACATGACACTACCTGTGCTCAACCATGTATAGGGAGTGTACTATGTGCATCTGACATAGGCAGCCCTCCAGCACCATCCGCAATTCTGGCACACCCACAAGGTAAGTCAATCAACCTACCAATTGCCAAATGGAGTAGAATGTGTTGTTACCTGTATCTATGGTATGGATGTGAGCATACAAGGGAATTGGGTGGCTTAATGTTATGGCAGTAGAAAGTAGACACCCATAGTGGCACCATGACATCTGTAACACATACTGGAGTCACCATAGTAACCAGTACTACACAGGGTGACAAAACCCACTGCAGGAAATGTGCTGGGTGACATGTGTGTCCATATGATTCACACATGCCAGTCAGGGCAGTTCACATACCCAACAACAGTCTCCGCCAGCAGGACAGGTGTAGACAAACCCAAACAGAGCTTGTGCTATGGCCTCTGAATGATGGCTATGGGTAACCACCCCCCAGGCCTACACAGACAGACTACAGCAAGTCAGGCAGTGGGATGTTAGTTCTGAAGGGTAGGAAGTCAGACACTAATATGTAGGGCAATCAAAGCTAAGATCTGTAGTACACACTGGTATGTCTCTAGTCAGCATGATAGGTAAGAATACAGAATGAAATGGAGTACCTGACATACCAGTACAGTCATAGCAAATGCGTACAAGTGTCAGGTGTGCCCCCCATCCTACGTAGTAATGTAATAACAGTCAGGTGTGCCCCACCAATCCTGTGTAGAAATGTAGAAATAGACAGGTGTGCCCACCCATCCTACATAGTAATGTAATAACAGCAGGTGTGCCCCCCTCAATCCTGTGTAGAAATGTAGAAACTGTCAGGTGTGCCCCCCTATCCTATGTAGTAATGTAATAACAGTCAGGTGTGCCCCCCAATCCTGTGTAGAAATGTAGAACTAGACAGGTGTGCCCCCCCCATCCTACGTAGTAATGTAATAACAGTCAGGTGTGCCCCACCAATCCTGTGTAGAAATGTAGAAATAGGTAGGTGTGCCCACCCATCCTATGTAGTAATGTAATAACAGCAGGTGTGCCCCCCTCAATCCTGTGTAGAAATGTAGAAACTGTCAGGTGTGCCCCCCTGTCCTATGTAGTAATGTAATAACAGTCAGGTGTGCCCCCCCAATCCTGTGTAGAAATGTAGAAATAGACAGGTGTACCCCCCATCCTACATAGTAATGTAATAACAGTCAGGTGTGCCCCCCCAATCCTGTGTAGAAATGTAGAAATAGTCAGATGTGCATCCCCATCCTATGTAGAAATATAGTAACAGTCAGGTGTGCCCCCCAATCCTGTGTAGAAATGTAGAAATAGTCAGGTGTGCCCCCATCCTATGCAGAAATGATGTAACAGTCAATGATGAATGATCGACGGATACCCTGCAGAAACAGCATGCTACCTGTAGGTGTACAACACAAAGGTCAGCACTGCAGTACAAACTACCTGGACTCGATCCACACATTAAATACAGATGGGCATACTGGGCATGCTCACACACTTAGAGAAATGAAGGCAATGTCAGTCAACAACATACTGAAAGGTCATACTGGGCATGCTCACCCACTTAAACACATGAAGGCCATGTCTGCAAACACCAGTGGACCAGACATATCTGGCAAATGCAGATGTTAGTGCAGACACTCCACAGTATGCATCACTCATGCCTTGCACACACAGTGGATAGGAATACAGACATATATATAAGGACAACACACTCTAATAAGCAAAAGGTAGACGTACATAGATGTGTGGAAGATGGTGGCTGTGACAAGGAGCCATCCAGGCCTGTCCCACACAGCACACAACCAAAGGGCCCCAACCACATGAGGGTCAGATGTCACTCACTGCAGATACTAGCCACCAGTATATGTCAGCATTACAGACTATGTGGTGCACGTGCTGAGCTGTGCAACATGACTGTACAAGGAAGTAGTCATCTAGCAGCTGCATACATATACCTGTGAAATATGACCCTGCGTGTGCCCGCATGTGGCATGTCAACCTCTAAATGAATGGGTTATGGCCCATGCACACACACTGCCCTACTATGACAAGCCTGCTGAGGTCATCCACTGTGAAATGCACCTTTGGAGGTTTGTAGACCAGTAATCTCCTTGGCACATCCCATAACTGCATACTGCTGTAGTGTGACAAACTAGCTAGGTAACAGCTCCAATCCCAGACATGGCAACTGTGTGTGTGTGTGTGTGTGTGTGTGTGTGTGTGTGTGTGTGTGTGTGTGTGTGTGTGTGTGTGTGTGTGTGTGTGTGTGTGTGTGTGTGTGTGTATGTGTGTGTGTGTCTGTCTGTCTGTCTCTGTCTGTGTAGAGAACAATGCTTTTTAGGGTAGTCACACTCCCTACAAGTGAAATGCTCTACTTTGGTAAAGCTGCTGATGTCATCCACCTAGAAATACATCTCTGGGAAGGTTGTAGCCCCGTAATCTCCATAGCGCATGCCATAACTGCATACTGCTGTAGTGTGATAAAATAAGTAGAAGTTCTAATCCCAGGCTTGGCTAGTGTGTGTGCGTCTGTGTGTGTGTCTGTCTGACTCTGTAGAGAGCAATGTTTTTTAGGGTAGTCACACTCCATACAATTTGAATGCACTACTTTGGCAAGGCTGCTGATATCATTCACCTAGAAATACACCTCTGGGAAGATAGCAGCCCAGTAATCTCTGTAACACATGCCATAACTGTGTACTGCTGTAGTGTGATAAAATAGGTAGGAGTTCTAATCCCAGACTTGGCAAGTGTGTGTGTCTGTCTGTGTAGAGAGCAATGCTTTTTAGGGTAGTCACACTCCATACAATTTGAATGCTCTACTTTGGCAAGGCTGCTGATGTCATCCACATAGAAATACACCTCTGGGAAGGTAGTTGCCTAGTAATCTCCATGGAGCGTCCTATAACCGCGTACTGCTGTAGTATGATAAATTAGTTAGGTAGGAGCTCTAATCCGAGACATGGCAAGTGTGTGCATGTCTGTGTGTGTGTTTGTGTGTGTGTGTGTGTGTGTGTGTGTGTCTGTGTGTCTCTCTGACTCTGTCTGTGTAGAGAGCAATACTTTTTAGGGTAGCCACACTACATATAATTTAAATGCTCTACTTTGGTATGTCTGCCAATGTCATCCACCT
Organism: Protopterus annectens; assembly: GCF_019279795.1. Taxonomy (NCBI): domain Eukaryota; kingdom Metazoa; phylum Chordata; order Ceratodontiformes; family Protopteridae; genus Protopterus; species Protopterus annectens. The sequence goes on along the minus strand of NC_056751.1, from coordinate 508,017,396 downwards.
AGAAATACACCTCTGGGAAGGATGTAGCCCAGTAATTTCCATAGTGTGTGCCATAACTGTGTACTGCTGTAGTGTGATATAGATCTCTGGTAGGGTTCTATTCGCACCCGTGGCAGTTCTGGATGTTATGAGTGTGTTTCAATGTCTGTGTAGGGAGCAATACATTTTAGGCTAGTCACACTCAGTACATTTCAAATGCCCTACTCTGGCAATCCTGCTGATGTCATTCACTGTGAAATACACCTTTGGGGAAGGAGTTCTCCAGTAATCCCCATGGTGCATCCTATAACAACGTCATGCTGTAGTGTGATATAGACCTCTGTTAGGGGTTCTATACCCACACATGTCGGTTGTGGATGCTTTGTGTGTGTTTCAATGTCTGTGTAGGGAGCAATGTATTTTAGCCTAGCCACACTCACTACACTTTGAATGCCCTACTTTGGCAATCCTGCTGATGTCATCCAATGTGAAATACACCTTTGGGGAAGGAGTTCTCCAGTAATCCCTGTGGTGCATCCTATAACAGCTTCATGCTGTAGTGTGATATAGACCTCTGTTAGGTGTTCTATACCCACACAGGTCAGTTGTGGACGGTTTGTGGGTGTTTCAATGTCTGTGTAGGAAGCAATGCATTTTAGCCTAGTCACACTCACTAAAAGTTGAATGTCCTACTTTGGCAATCCTGCTGATGTCATCCAATGTGATATACACCGTTGGGGAAGGAGTACTCCAGTAATCTCCATGGCGTGTACTATAACTGTGTACTGCTGCAGTGTAATAAACTAGTTAGGTAGAAGTTCTAATCCCAGACATGACAGGTGTGTGTGTGTGTGTGTGTGTGTGTGTGTGTGTGTGTGTGTGTGTGTGTGTGTGTGTGTGTGTGTGTGTGTGTGTGTGTGTGTGTGTGTCTGTGTTTGTAACTTGTATTCTGTGTGGAGGTGGTTGCGAGTGTGTAACAACTGGGTCCAATGTGGAGCAGGTTTTGCAAATCTCTTATATGATGGCCCTAGTATATATCACAATGTCCACCATACAGGGATAAAAGATGTGAAATAGCCGAGAGGCTGGGGTGCAAATCCATACCCATACATGTGACATCAAGGCCAGGCAAACAAAGTTAGCAAACCTAGTATTAGCCATAGAACACTCTCAACCCATGTTTCATACACACACACACACACACTTGCCTGGGCAATAGCCACTATGTTGGTAGTACATTGCATATTGCCCACTGATAGTAACTATGGAGTGATTGCAGTGGCCTACAGAGGACATGGCACCCTGTCCATCTGTCCTATAGGCACGTACATGCAGACAGTGCACCTTCCCCATGTTCCCCACTGGACACCTGCAACACCTGTGGTGCCATCAAATGTGACCCACAAAGGACATACCATGCCTGAAAACATGCCTCGTATGGACAGATGCCACTGACACCAGGGAGTGTCGTTAGGATGCTATCAATGTAGGTGTAGGGTAAACCTGCTGTCCATTACCAGTTCACACCACATGAGGCCAGGACTGGCACATCTGATGATAATCTGTGTACACAACATGGGCCAGACACCCCAGATACAGTTCCACATGTCACTGTACATGCATGTGGGAGGTGTGCACATCACAGACACCATCCACGTCATGGACTAAAGAACACATACATGGCAAGCAATGCATAGCATTGGCCACACACAATAGTCAACCATGACTGGATGATGAATACAATACCCACCTGTGTGCGCAAATCCAGAAACTACAGCCCTGAGCCACAATGCAGACCATTGTCATGTGGCCTGATGCCAGTGTATACCCATCACCTAGCCTTGTATAGCCATCTGGCACAGATGACCACTACACACCCATAAATCAATGCACCCATGCTTGTCAGTACTGGCACCCTGTGTATGTGTGTGCGTGTGTGTGTGTGTGTGTGTGTGTGTGTGTGTGTGTGTGTGTGTGTGTGTGTGTTGTATGATGTGTATGTTCACATTCACACTCACTACAACCCCCACTGGCATACTGAAGCATGCTGCTTGATGTTAGGCTTCTCCCCATACCCTTTTTCCATGTAACCTCCCTATGACCCCTGTGGTGCATGTGATACCTGCACAGTAATGTGTTATGGCAATCTCACTAGTGATGAGTTGTATGCCTGGCCTTGCCAAGTTTGTCAATGTGTGTGTGTCCCTGTGAGAATGTGGCTGTGTTGACTCTGGCACCTGTTCATGCGGACAGGCACGTGTACTACACCTACCGTATCGCTACCATATCCCTGTTGCAGATGTCACTCACCATCACATATACATTCTGAGGGGTCCACAACATGTAACCTATGTAGCGCATACAATAACTGCATAGAAATATGATAGCACTACATAGTCATCAGGGATTTGATACACTGTGCTGGTAGGTGTGTGACACCTGCTTTGCTTAGGCAGCAGCATGTGTATTTAAGTGATACTCATGATCAGCTGATAGCCTCTGCATGAATTGCAGCCCTCCCCTAGATGACTGCATGTGGAACAGCTGTGGTAACATTCCCATAGCCAATTGCATGGAAACACACTCCAATATCTAGGAATATCATGCTGGTGTTGGGCCTTTTCATTCATTGTGAGCAGGAACTTGATCTGTTGTTTGGCAAACTGCATCTCAGATCAATTGGGGATTTACCTCTAACAACATACACTGTGGAAACAGGGCATCACACAGGAGGGGGATGTGCCTGACTTGACTACAGACTGTAAGTGCCACTATACTGCATTTGGAGTAATGCTGGTTTAACAGGGTGTGTGTGGATATGGCTGTCCTACATGTTTTAGTACCTGCCATGTCAGTTCTATGTTTATGAGGAATCCCCATCTGTAGGGTCATCTTCAGACTGGGCAGTGTGTGGTGCCTTTGCTTTCATGTGTTACCCACAGAACATCTATCTCTGAACTGCAGAAGGTAGTGTGAGGATTGCAGTCTGTAGATGGTGAAAGCCATGACAGTTGCTGACTTCATATCCCTCATAGGACATATGTTGCAACAAACCCTGTTACAACAACCTTTGTACATATGTCATGCATTAAGAAGTGCATATGTGCTGTACACCATAATTAGTGTCATCATATCTGATAACAAGCCAGTGAAATATCAGACTGCCACACATGTTATGTACAGTAGGGGTTATATTTGATGACATAACCTGGACATTCTGTGGTTGTTTGTACAGTACTGAGGTCTGTGTACTTATGGTGAATGTCGACAGTGTGTGTATTATTAATATGTATTTCCGCCTGTGTACAGACTGTGGTAGACTGTGGTAGACGTAATTGTTCTTGGTCCCGTCCTATCTGATGTTACATGCTGCTCCACTGTATGTTACCATATTGGCTTACATGTTTGTAGGGCCATACACACACATGTCCCATACCACAGACAGGCATCAGACCACACTGTGTAGTGGCCCAGTATATGTAGGGTTAGCGTGTGAGTGGAATATATGAGGATGGTGTTGAACAGATAGTCCATATACTGTCATATTATGCTAGCTTACCATATGTGGCTATGGCTGTGTTTACATTGGTTGTGGTTATACACTTTCACACAGGTGTATCTTACCCTGTGCTGTGACATGCCTGTAGAGCCTGCTATATATGCAGGTACATGTGCATTCCCCCATAGGAGATATAGGCCAGTGTAGAACCAGTCTGCCTGTAGCCTGCACAGTGCTTTGTTACATGCTTAGCAGCTTAGTGTACTTACCCAGTGAGATGTCATGTTCAGATACTTGCCAGATGTACTGTTGCCGGGCCTCCCTTAACAGTCATGTATGTCAGACAGAGCAGTGGGATGCTGTACAGATGTATGTCAGTATCTAGTGGGTAGTATGTGGCCATGGCACCTCTGTACCAGTAGTTATTATGTGTCAGGACAGACAGGGGTTTGTGAATGCATAACCTATGGGGACAAATATATACCAGTCGTTATGTGTTATACTCATCTACATGGCTGTTAACATCCATATTGTCAGGCTTGGTCCACATGTTTTGCACTAATGGGTTCTGTGTATACCTCTGGACTGTACGGAGTGTGTCAGAATGTCCACATATATTGGCAAATATCTCTGCTGTAGTCCACAGGAGCATTACATGCTAACAGCGGTACTGTACTATGATGTCCTTAGGATGTCTGTCAGTAACCAATGGCGCACATGTGAAAAGCAGATGTGACTTCCCACACACACCATGTCTGTGAAGAGAATCCCTATTATAGTAGCAATAGTCTACTAATATACCTGCTATACATACCTGACACCCCCCTTGCACTACGAAGTTGGGACTATAGGGGCTGAGGTAGGGCTGCACTCCATGTTCAGGACATATGGTGAAAATATATGTACATATAACTATCCAGATATCTATATAGATAATTACACACATATGTATTGACAGATATAGATGGGTATGTATATGTACATAGATATACATATACGCACCCAGATATATACATATACAGAGCAATATATGTCTACACATATACAGATAGTGATACCTGTGCACATATATGGATGGATATCTACATATATATTGACAGTAGTAGGTATAACAGAATAGATATGTATGCACATATAGTCGTAGATATCTACATATATACCAACAGAACTAGGCATATCTGTACACATAGGATGTGCATACATATATAGTTTTTTATATATATATATATATATATATATATATATATATATATATATATATATACATACACACATATATATATATATATATATATATATATATATAATATACGTATATATATATATATATATATATTCAGAATGCTGACACCATATGGCTGTAACCATATGACCAACATTGAAAATATTGACATTGTAAGTAGACCATGTAAAAGGAAAATAAAATTTCCTTTCAACTGCTAGCAGGGGGGCTATGCCCCCCTGCACCCGCCCCCCCCCCCATGTGGGGATACCCCCCACACTACTCATAACTTTAATATACCAACTCCAAGATCACACTACAGTGCAGGAATGAAAATCTTTCCATTCCGCACTATAGTATATATATATATATATATATATATATATATATATATATATATATATATACATATGTACATACAAAGAGATGTACACATTGCCATATATATGTAGTACTATATAGATGTGTATACAGACATATGTAGGGGTATACATGTGTATGTAGATGTAGACATATATAGACTTGTTATATGTATACAACCATATTCCTGTCATGAGTAAACATCACGGTTGTGTATACCCCCCCACATGTATCTCACCGTATGTATGTGCTATGTGCACATTATGATAAAACAACATATGTGATGCAACAGTCATATTAATAACAAGGAGTACACAATTTAGGAACTACAGGCAAATGTTCAATACTATTCAGTATGTGTATTGACAGCTATATTGGTAAAACAACAGCAGTCTTCACAGTGGTCATGTCATAGTGGTTCATAGGTTCATAGGTTGGTACTAGGCTATCGGCCCTAGGGCCTATACAAGCCTAGCCATAACAGTTCCCTGGATATTTCTTCCCACAATATTTATTCTCTGGACTCCTGTCTAGCAGGGCGACTGACATGATCCCCGGGGTGAATTTCCTATCTCCCATCCAATCATCAAGGTTCCTTTTGAAGTGGGCCAATGAGGTGCTCTGCTTGATATGTATGGGCAGTCTATTCCAGAGTATGGGGAGTCTCTGGGTCAGGAACCTATCCCTCCAGCATGTTTTGTTCATTGTGATGACAAGGTTTAGATCCCTGGAGCTTGTGGCTCTGAGGGATTGGGATTTCTTTAAGTGGAGCATGTCCAACAGCTCAGGGTTTGACATGGCCTTGTAAGTTAAGCAGAGATCGCCTCTGAGTAGACAATATGCCACAGAGTATAGCTGGAGTTTTTTTAGACAGTCAGCATATGGCATCTGCTTTAGGCCTGTGATTCTTTTAGTGTGGTATTTCTGTGGCCTTTCCAGCTGTTGCAGATGTCTTGTGAGGTACATACCAAATGGGGCGATATACTCTATAATGGGTCTAATGAGGGATGAGTACAGTGGGACAATGACCTCCTTTTTTCTGGATGAAAAGCCCTTAGTGATGAGGTGTGCCACATAGAAGGATTTCCTGACTGTTGTGGCGATGTGGTTATCGAAAGTGAGACCACTGTCCACCTGTGTCCCTAAGTCTCTCATCACACTTTTGATGTTTAGTGTACTACCACCTATGTGGTAATTCATGGGTACATCTTTTTTTTCCAAAGGGGATAACTATACATTTCTTGGCATTAAGCTTGAGCACATGGCTCTGGCACCAGGCATCTGTTTCTGTAAGGCCCTTTTGTAGAATATCCACATCATTTGGGGATTCAATAATGGCTCCCAGTTTGCAGTCATCTGCGAACTTTGTTAGCCAGAGTCACTTAGTGTTGGCCTGTACTTCAGAGAAGTAGATGCCAAACAAGAGTGGTCCCAGGATTGAACCCTGAGGTACTCCACTTGTCACTTGTCTGGAGCTGGATTTGAGTTGGCTACTTTTACAGTCTGGGTTTTGTCAGTAAGCCAGTTGGCAACCCAACGAGTGATGTAGGGATTTATGTCCAGCTTAGTAAGTTTATCTATGATTCCAGAGTGGAGGATGGTGTCAAAGTCCTTGGTGAGGTCCAGATAGGCTGTGTGGACTGCCTTACCCTCATCCACAGCTCTGGAGACTGATTCAAAGAAGTCAATCAGATTCAGGAGACAAGATTGGCCCTTCACAAACCCAAACTGGGTGGGGTCCAGTGTTTGAAGGTTGCCAATGTATTTGTTTATAAGTTCCATGATAATGTGTTCCATGCCCTTGCAGATCAGGCTTGTCAGACTGATGGGACTGTAGTTCCTGGGATCCAAGGTGGATCCTCCCTTGTGGAGTGGGATAACTATAGCTGTGCACCACTCAGTGGGCACGAAGCCTGAGGTGAGGCTATGATTAAACATGGAACCAAGAAAATAAAGCAGAACCAGCACCGAATCTACCAATAATCCAACAAGGTGCCTGGAAAAACGGAGCTGAGATGTAGAAATATTGTCAAATTGTTTATTTAAGCCACAAACGCCAAGCACCAAATATCAACACCATAAACGCCTTGAAACATATGAATGCATTTTCGTCATACAAAATTCGACTTCATCAATTGGTTTTAATTAATTGGTGATTATATAAGTATGGGAAATTATATGGCACTGGTCATCTGATGAAGTCGAAATAAACGATTTGACAATATTTCTACATCTCAGCTCCGTTTTTCCAGGCACCTTGTTGGATTATTGGTATGATTAAAAATGACACTTAGGTGAGGTGCCGGTTCATTTTGTAGTTCATGTAGTACACAGCCTGGGATGTCATCTGGTCCCATTGATGCTGTATTCTTAGCTTTGGAGAGTGCGGTTTCTACCTGTGTGGCTGTGATTACCGAAATGTGGCAATCTTTTGGTATTGAGATGGGCCATTTAGGGGGTGAGAGGGGGGTGAAGTTGGCACTAAATTGATCTACCAGGATATTGGCAATATCCTTGTGATCAGTATATTTAATGCTATTCTGTTGTAGCTAAGAGCAGATCTTAGCATTGCCATTTAGATTCTTGACATAACTATAGAATGCATTGTGGTTTTCTTTGGAATCTTTGGCAATTTTATTTTCATAACTAGCTTTTGAGGATTTTATGAGGGATCTCAGCTTCTTACTGAGGCTGGTGAGGGAGTTTTTTACATCCTGGGATTTTCCTCTTTTCTGCAACAGTTTCTTCCTTCTGTTGTATTGTTTGTTTATAGCAGGGGACCACCAGATTGGCTTCCTTTTTTTGGAGAAGAGCATCTTGGTTCTGTTTGGGATGGCACGATTCATGCATGAGTGGATGTGCTCATATGGTGCCTTAGTGTAGGATTCTGCAGTCGAACTTTCAGATCCCGTCTGCATGGGTGTCGTGAAGTTTGTCACTTCTGACTTCAGTAGCATGAAGTTGGCTTTGGAGAAGTTTTTTACGGAGGTTTCCTTACTGGGGGTGGGGGTGGGATGTGGATGTCAAGGGTGATTTGCTTATGGTCAGACCTGAACAATGAGGGGGTGACCACTGGTGTGGAGCATCTATCTCCCATGTTGGTAATGACCAGGTCTAGGATATTGGAGCCCCTGGTGGGACAATGGATTCGTTGATCCAGGGCATTGGAATTTATGAATTCCAAGAACCGCTGGGAAAAGGAGTTGGTACCCGAATAGTTTTCCCAGTTAATGGCAGGGTAGTTATTCAAATGGTATGGGTTTTGAAGGGCTGGTGTGGGTTTTGAAGGGCTATGAGTTGCTTGAGGTGTAGTGCAGGTGTTAATACTGTTAAGCACTGCCTACACTGTGTAAGTGCCCGTATGTTTACCCATAGCTTAGCACCGCTTAGCTTTGTGCAAACCCGTGCAGACTCACTTAAAGCTGCTCAAAACTGCTTTAACCACTCTGTATCTGACAGCCCTTGTCCTGCCCAGCAACAAAATGAACAGCCCTTGCAGATCTTGAACCCAGGACAAATGGAGAACATTGATATCTGTGCAGTAACTGAGACCTGGTTCAAGGCTCCAGAGAGCACCCCTGCAATACCAGGCTACAACTCCTACCACACTTTTCAGCCACAAAACCAAGACTGAAACACTAAAGGTGGAGGAGTGTCCATATTCACCAAGGATATTCACACCTCCAGGCTAGTTGCCCAACACAATGCATATGAAATTCTCCAGGTGCAACTAACACTAGGTAAGACTGCAATCCAAATTGTAGCTTGCTACAGATCCCCCACCATGCCCCAAGTGTTGTGACTTCAGTTTAAAGGGTCCTGGGTTCAAGACCTGCAAGGGCTGTTCATTTTGTTGCTGAGCAGGACAAGGACTATCAGATACAGAGTGGTTAAGGCAGTTTTGAGCAGCTTTAAGTGAGTCTGCACTGGTTTTATCATTATTATCATCTTCGGTGTCTGTATGGACACCAACATCAGATTGCATGCAGGAGGGACCCTGACCCACCTCGCCATCTGTGGGGGCAAAACAATAAATGCACTTTAAAACCTGTACAGCATTGCCTAACAGTACACACACACACACGCACACATGCACACACACACACACACACACACACACACACACACACACACACACACACACACCTCTGTAATACCCACCTGTCCATGGCTTTACAGACAGTCCCATGTATATGTCCATGTATTACCCCATCCTGCATCACACTTGTTAACAAACACACATTGATACCACTCATTAACATCACAGTCATCTAAATGCCCATACAAGCGGCCACAACACAAGCCCTGTTGCTACTTTACCTGCCTGACCTGTGTGTAGTGGATTTACATGGCCTCACTGCTGTCATTCGGTATGCACCCTCTCTATGCCCAGAAATGATGTGCATAGCCCCTATATGTGTGAGCTACTATGTTGTATCCATAATATATCGCAATGGTGTGTAATGCGTATGTAATGCTCAGTACATGTGTTGCTCCTTCAGCCTATCATGTGACAACTGTAATATTTGGATACACTCCCTGGTGTTGACTAGTACTTCCCCAATGCATCAGTAGAGCTGCATACGTGGGTTGTAGATGTCCTCTCTGCTGACTGCAATATTAAGTGTGTACCTAGTGTCTACCTTCCCTTTGGATGCCTGTTCCATGCTACAGACCATATTATACTATTTGCTGTCCTGTGATTACACACATGACAGGTATTCTTGGTGTGTAATGTGGCATTCCATGTCCATGTCCTGCACAGTCCCAAAGGGAGGTACAGCCATATGAACACCCTCCAATCACACATGTGCATACATGGCCACACACACAAACACACACATGCATACATGCATCCTACATGCAACTACCTCCCTCCACTTCACCAGAGTGACCCTGCAGGCAAACTAACTAACCACCAGGATGCACACACACACACACACACACACACACACACACACACACACACACACACACACACACACACACACAGGTGAGGTTGCACAGTGATAGTACACACAGTTCTCCTATTACCCATCTGCCAACATGCAGAACATATGGTACAGAACAGCATGCAGTTTAGCTATAATCAATCCATGCAATCAACAGTATACATGTGTGTAATGTATGTGCGGTGTCACTAGCTGATGCCCCTTCCCCTGGATACCACTGCACCCATGTACACAGTATTGCTGTGCACCTGTTCTGCAACCTGCCATATACTGTACACCACAACTCACAGGTGTACAACCCATTGCAGAATGTATAGTACTGTGTCAGTTATCTCCGTTTTACTTCCCACAGCCCCTATGTTTTTCAGCAACACATACCTGGGATGATATGTGGACAGTTGTCATTGGTGAATGCCTGATGCGTGATTTACAGCTGTCAACATCAACAAACCATGTATGAAAACTGCAATACTCTTACACTGACAACCATCAGAGCATACCATGGCTATGGTAGGTGTACATACCTTTATTGATTTTACACACACATCCTTGGCCTGCCATGGGACCACATCACCGCATATCTTAGCAGTACACGAGCCCGATATGTGACATATGTCATGTACTTTTACATACAGTGTCTACAGATTGTGTTAGGTGTGCAGCTGCTGACTACAATGCATACACACCATGTGGGCATATGTGTGCACACCCTTATCATGACAGTTTATTACATCTCTTGTTATCTGTACTGCAGCGGTCACTGCTCCTGGTAAGGGTATACCAGTGTGGGTGATCTGCATTTGCCAGTGTATGTTCAGTCTCCCTACACATGTCTCCCTATTCTGCATGATTGCAAGGTCTACTCATGTGCACATCCCATGGTGTTCACACACTGCCATCACTATTGCTGTGTGGGTAGGGTTATGGCTGCCACACGTCCTGAACCTGACTATGTGCAGACTGAGGCATTCATACCATCCTTAGGATCCCTGCTGCAGTGCACAGGTGTATCATGTTGAGACCCTCCCCTCCTTCAGCTTTTGTGCAGATGCATGACGAGTAAGCCCTACGCGTGTCACTTTGCAGTGTCCCATACACTGAACACCACATGTTGCAGCCTAGACCCAGCTGATAATGTGGACTACTGTAATGCCTTATGCCATAGTGTATCTCTGCAGCAGTTGCCATTGTCCTACAGGTATATACACTGGTGTTGCACTGTATATGGGTGTTGTTCTGAACATGTCACTACTGTAGACCATGTCTCCCACCAGTATGTTACTCCTTGTGGACACATTATGCAATGACAGGATGTTTGTTATCATGCAGGTGTCTGACATACCCTTCCAGTACCCCATCATGGTCACCCCTGTGAGACCATGCATTTCACAGCAACAGTACATGCACATGTACAGCATGCATTCAGGGTAGGTGTGTTAGATGTGTGCATGGAATATACCATCACCATTACATGCCCGGTGTGTTGGCAAGCATCTACATAAAACATACTCACCAGCTACAGGCTGCTGCCTTGTTGGCATCCCAGAGGGACCCACATAAGAGGGTGAGAGATGCAATGTCAGTGGCCACACCTGTGACAGTGCTACCTGGTGGGTGCAGTATTACCATACATCAATGGTACATTCCCACGATACTATCACATCTGGACATGTGTTTATCACTACAATGCAGCAACACAATATATATATGATATGTCAGATATGCATGATCTACCTGTACTAATGTTGATGTTTATACAACAGTGGCCTAGTGATATGCCCTGTGTCCTTACCTGCATGCTCCTCGGCCAGTGTGTGGGTGACAGCCACCTCCATGAAGGACTCCAGTGGTTGTTGGCTGGCTGGAAGGGCAGGTACCACGAGGTTGGCCAGGAGCTCCTCCACAAGTGTCTTGGGGGGATGGATGGCATGGCTCCCCATAACGAGGTGATCCCCCGGACTGCAGCAGCATGCCAACGGGCATTGTGAAGCAGGTCAATACAATGATGCCGGACCTGCTCATAACTGTGGTTGTGCAGTCCGACATCATTGACCCTGTGGGCTAGGTCATTCCACAGGGTGGTCCACTCCTGCTAGTCATATGTATGCCTGCCAAACAGCACTGGATAGTGCTGGATCATGTGTGCTATCTACACTTCATTCTCTGCATGGGAATAGGTGGGCAACCATGCATGTGCCATCTTGGCTGAAAGACATGAAGTTGGAAACAGGTCTGAGGAACAGTTCGTAATACACATCTCTGTCACCCCACCACTATATCAGCCTCAACAAACTGTGCACACAACTCATTAGGAATGGTTACAGCTTAACTACCGGTTGGACATATATTGTATTGTACCACACCTTCTGCTATTTCATTGTAGCCATGTCCCCTGTGTGGACACTATCATTGCTGGCCTGTTACAGACTATTCACCTGCATGCCATTGCCAGGTCCACTATGTTTACATATATGCCAGTGGTATGGCTGCTCTGAGATTGCTGCACATCTGACAGTCTGTGTTATTGGGGATATCTGTACATGATGTTGGACATGTAATGGGATTGTGTAGACTATTACTACCAACATATGTTCTATAACAGTGACACAGTAACATGTATATCTTCAACTGGCCAGCAGATCCACCTCTCCAAACCCATCTGCCCATGATACCTGGCCACATCACATGTGTCCCTACCTGGGGCCTCCTCATGTACTGTTCCAGCAATACCATCAGGTGGAACCACCCAGGGCATGTTGCCCCCCCCCCCCCAGGGCACACACAGACATGTTCCTGTCCCCTGAGCTCAGGTCTAGTGTCTGTTCCATACCAGGCTCCACAGACACATGAGGTATGTGCTACATCAGTCTGAGGCACCCAGTACACATTCACAGGGCCAACTTGCTCCTCCTGCTCAGCTTCGAGACCAGGCACCTTCAGGATGTGGACTGCTGTTGTGAGTAGCAGTGGGTGGGAGGCTTGTTCCCATTGTGCCCATATTGGGGCCCATGGGGCATCCACATCACAGACCACACACACCATCTACGGTGTTTACCCACCACATGTGTCACATACCACCCCTGTAGACTGTCCTCTATATTTACCATTCCTGACCACCTCCACATGTGTACCTGCCATACTTCTCCATATTTCCATTGCATACTTCACAGATGGGGGCAATGTGGTCCCAACAAGGGACTAACATGTGACATACCTGTCCATGTTGCACATGCTGCCAGCTGTAGATATCTGTGCGTATTGCTATGTGTGGTGGTGCCTCGCACATAGCACACATCACTGTGGTAGTACTATAGGGGACATGTCTTTACATACATATATGTTTGTGTGTGTGTTTGTATATATGTAGACATGTGCATATAGGTATATATCTATATATATATGTGTAGATATATGTGATGTATATACGTGCACATATATATGTCTACACATGGGTATATGTATATGTCTGGACATACATGCTGATATACATATATATCTTTATATATTATATATGTGACATATGTACACATATGCATACCTATATGTGGGGTACATTCAGACATCAACTCCACAATCTCACAACACCTTCCTGAACAGCTGCATTGTTCTACCTTGCTACAACAAAGACAGGTGCCACATATGGACATGGCCTGACATTAGCGGGGGTATATGTAGGGCCTGATTGCAGATAACCCTATTACATACCTATGGCATTCTGGCATGCTATATTACAGATTCACCCGAGTATTCTGCCAGTGGTGGGCAGTGGCTCCCATGTCCATCATAATGGCATTACTTCTACCACCAGCTATTGGCCACGTAATATACATAATTCCCATTACACAACACACACTATGATGGCTTACATCTTGTCTGTCAGTGCTGACCTGCACAGTTGACAGCTATGGCCCACTAGCCCACTACCCACAGGGACAGACACTATTGTCCATAGCAGTTGTTCAGTTGAACATCATCACAACAACACCTGATGGCACATATAAATCATTCCACATCATCTATCCCATTATGATGGACCAGGTACTACATTCTATTACATGTATATATACTTCGGGTCTACTTGATATGGTTGACATTTCACAATGTCAAAATTCATATCGCCGAGACCATATGATCAACATTTGAAATGTCGACCATACAAGTAGAACATAAAAAACAAAAAAAAAGCTTACCTTAACACTGCTAGCAGGGGGGCTTTGCCCCCATTGCACCCCCCACACCCCCAGAACTTAAATATACCAACTCTGAGATCGCACTACAGTGCAGAAGTGGAAATCTTTCCATTCCAAACTGTAGAGAGATGCCGGTTCCCCATGGTCGACATTTCACATACCTGTTGTGACAATGATGCCTTGTTGTATGACAGCTGGCTACATGCCTTTGATGTAGGCTTTAATTTTTCAGAGAAATGTCTTTCTTTTTTTTTTCCCCCTCTCTCTCTCTCTCTCTCTCTCTCCAGTAAATGGATTGAGCTGCCTTGCATAGATTGCAGCCTGGCTTTAGTAGGTGATGCACATGATCAGGTGATGGCCTCTGCACCAATCAGTATTCTCCACTTGCTAACTGCATGCAGCTTGCTGTGTAGTACTTCCAATTACCACTGTCATGGCAACCACCTAGTATAAATCCCCACATCATGTGGGCGTGGTCCCTTTACCTTTCCTGTGTGATGGACATCTTTCCGGTCTGTGGGCATCAGTGTTACAGACAGCAGGTAGCAATACCTCTTACAGGAGAACTGGCACACTCAGGCCGGCTACATATTTGTAGGAGGTTCCAGAACTACAGAGAGAGTGTGAATAGAGTTGTGTTATGCTTTGTATAGTGCTGGCGTTACAGGGTGTGTGTGTACATACTAGTTTACCTTGGAATGCAGTCTGTCTGCATAGCTCTCAACTGTGGGCCTATCATCTTGGTGGCCAGAGGTGTGCCTATCATGTTTTGTCTGTCCACCACACAGGTCCTGTGTCAGATATTTCACTGACAGTGTGTGTGTTGAGTGCTATCAGTACATGGCTACATCCATTTATGTTTCTAACCTCAATTCCCTGACTAAGGGTATGTTGCAGACTATCCTGTAACCCCAGCGACTAGCTTAGTGTATGACAACAGTTTTCCACATATGGGCCTGTGTTCCAGCCTCTGTCCTCTACCTACATACCAAGCTTTGCACATATGACATGCTGTCAGGGGTTGTTCTGTCGTGGGCTGTAAGTATATCATGCTGCCATTGCTGTCATCAGTCCACTGCTGTTGTATGCCCCAGACATACGGTGGGGCTGGGGCCATATATGTGTGGGCTTCACCTACACAATACATGTGTGCCCTTAAGCACTCCAGAGGCCAGCGTATGTAACAGTGGTATATGGCCCTGTATTATTGAGTCTAGAGAGGATGCACCAAATATAACCTAGGCTGTTACAAAATGTGGGGGTATCAGGTGTGAGCTGCCTTAAGGTATCTGGATGTATAGCACCATACAGTTCACCTATATTTATATTACTTACATAAATTGGGGTAATGCAGATTTACTGCCTCCTGCCTTACAGACAGTTCTGTTTGTCAGTGTGCTTGTGATGGTGTCAGTTATGCCTTGTTATGTGACAGTTACATCCCATTTGGTCAACTGAAGTTTTTACCACCTAGTGATTTTGTACAGAGTGTAGCTAGAGGCTGCTGAACTATACACCTGCATTACTGTTGATTGTTTGATATCCTGTTGCCCAGTCCATTTTTACTATTATACAATTTGAAGGGCTTGGCCTGGACAGCAACATTTGTGAACCTTTCCAGATACTGTATTAGTATAACTGTTTCACAGTCGCATTAGTTTATATGGATGTCAGTGTCTGAACAGCTATATTACATGGCATATAAAACTATCATAGTACACAAATAAAGGTTTTCCATTTCTGCAAACCTGTGTGTGGTGTTTTACCCTATGACCTCTCTGTGGGTATATGTTGCAGGCAATGATTGTCATTTGTATGGGTGGCCCATATATATATATATATATATATATATATATATATATATATATATATATATATATATATATATATATATATATATATATATATATATATATATATATATATATATATATATATATATATATATATATATCTGTATCTGCATATATGTATCTTTGTATATGTATCCTGGGGATGATGATAACTTCCACATTTTACATTTTCTATGGGAGCCAGACTGTACTGCATGATATGTTACCAATACCAGCCTGACATCATACAGGTGGGATGTAGTACTGTTAACATCTTGTGCCCATGTCATGTCAGGTCCTGGTTATGGGATCTGCAACAATTGGTAGTGTATTGCAGGGCGGACATGTTTGGCTGTGGGGGGGTATACATATTAGTACAAGACATATATTGTTTTGGGCCTCTCAACCCCATTAAAAGTGCATGTGGACATATATGTTTTAGTTAATCTACCATTGTTATCTACAGATGAATGGCCATATATACCTATATAGATATAGATATATCTGCTTACATATATATAAATATGTCCGTATATACCTACATGGATATATATCTGCTTAGATAGATGTAACTTGCTGTGTATATGTAGACATATAGGTGTAGACATATATATGTGTTGATGTAGACATTTGCATATATATATGTTCATATATATTTCTATATATGTATATATTTATATATATATATATATATATATATATATATATATATATATATATATATATATATATATATATATATATAGATATATATATCTACATATATAGATATGTTGTATCTGTTTAGATGTTAATACACACACATACATCTAAATGTTGGAATACATTTTCTGTACTGTTGCATGACTGGGCTGGATGATATGTTTTTGAAAATATCAGAGTTATGTATATCTGGCATGGCTTAGTGGTAAATGACTTTGTCAATGGTGTGCCGATCCTGGGTTTGAGCCTTGCAGATTCTGTTTATTTTTTTGCTGGGCAGAACATGGGCCATTGGATACAGAGTGGTTAAGGCACTTTAAGCAGTTGTAAGTGGGTTTGCATGGGTTTGCACGGAGGTATGCACTGCTAACTTTTGGTTATAGTTTCTTATACTCTGATAGCTTCTGCATTGCTTAACCTGTATAGGCATTGCTTACCCCAGTGCAAACAGGCTTAAACCCACTTACTGCTGCTTAAAAGTGCTTACTCCTGCTCACCCCCGTGCTAATTTCTTTAAAAGAAAAGAAAAAGGGGTTGATAGAAAAGTGGTGAAAAAAGGGGCACAAAGAGGGAAAATAGCCAGGGATGTGCAGAAGGGTGTAGGGAAGGTCCATAGCTGCCCATTTCTTTTACAACAACGGCTGTGCATATACACCTAATTTGGAGGTAGACTTGGACACTCAAAACCCTGGGAGAGGGGTGAGGACAACAATAATAAGTTGTGATGTCAATTAGACCAGATTACATGTGTCCAGCAGACATGTGTGAGAAATGGACAGCTATGTATGGGTCAAGATTTTTTTGTGGGAACACATTGCCCTTTTTTTTTTTCAGGTGAGAGTGGGATGTTGGAGAGGAATAGTAGGTATATTTGGGGAGGTAGGTTGGGTAGGTTAACAGACAAGACAAACAAGACGCATACAGGGGTGGTATATAACACATGTGGGGGGTAAACACCTTGATGGGGAGGGGTGTTGGGATATCGTAAGCCCACAAGCCCCCTAATGGTAACAGGGGGACCGAGGTCCCCACCCATGGGCAGTCACCACTGCACCTTCACAGCCTCGAAGGTGACTGTGCTGGGGGCTGAGTCGCAGAGCCAGGCTGACTCTCCTCTAATCATGACACGCGGCCCTCGAGCTGGCGTAGAAGATCACCAAACTACTGGTTGATCTCTCTATGTACCACGACCCTGACCTGGCGACGGGTGACAGGAGCCTGTCCTTGCCCACTCCTGGGGGGGAGGAGAGCCCCATCCCCTGAGGCAATTCCACCTGAAGGTGGTGCAGGACCTATAGACAGGGAGGTCCTGGGTTGGGTCCCAGAAATGCTGGTGCCCAGTGCCACGGCCAGCTGAGGTGGGACAGGTGGGTCTGCTGGGACCGGCCTTCACAAGCATGCTATAGTGTTTAGATTTCATCATCATTTGTGGGTTAGTAATATTAAACACATTCCAGGGTTAGGTATAACAGCATTCATAGATATTCCCATTAACCCAGACACCAGATACAGAAGAGTTGCATAGCCAACAGAACACATGCATATATGGGACCACAATGGTAATAAGAACAGCATGCAGGAACATCGATGGCACCATGCCACCAATGTTGGAATAATTCAATATAGCACATGCATGGGAACCATCAAAATATTTATCAAACAAATGGACATTATCAGAACATAGGTGTCATTACATACTGGTTGTGGTGGGTATGTTGATTATTGTTGGAGATATGCTGGAGGGGAGAGAAAGATGTCAATTAGCAACTAGTATATTCCTGTAGTCTACATTACTTTCCTAGTCAGTGCTGTTATCTGTACCTTACAAGTCTTACTACACTACCCTATAGCCTTAATTTGGACAGAGATATGGCTGTCGTCATCATTACACATGAACAGGTATTACCTGCAGTATACACCTCTTACCTGGTATACCTGTGGAGGGAATGTTTGTTAATACTAACTAACTGTTTATACACATACTAACTGTTTATACACATACTCCTGGATTCCAGGTTGTTGTTTTGCACATAGCTATCCAACTCTTTCTGCACAGACTCTGGCCGTGTGTTGACCACATGCTGGTGTGCCGGGACATATATATAATATTGCCCTCTTCCACCTTTAGTGACCTGACACACACATATACATGCTTTCCTACACAGTTATAGTATGTAACACAGTGTGGGTGACAGTGACCAGTGATACTTTATTATTCAGAGAAACTGCAACACTCACAATTCCCTACAATGCCAGAGTGAACAGTACCTGTACAGGTTATAATGGTCTGTATTTCTCAGCACAGTGTTTGTATCCAACGTACCTGTGGGAGCAATGTTTGTTAGCACTACCTGACTGTTGCCACACAAAGTTCCAGATTACACATTAGTATTATGCACATACCTCCCACTCTGTTACTGTACACACTCTGGTCACAGCTTGACTACATGGGAGTGTAGATAGGACATGCTTGTAATATTACTCTCCTAACAGTTTAGGGGGTTGCTACAGTGACAGGTGTGTTCGCATGATGTTTGACAATCACCTATATTCCCTGTTTGCTGGCTAAACATCTGGGGACATCCCGCAGACTTACCAGGGGGACAGGGGGACAGGCAGCAGATATGGGCACATATACTGGACATTCTGGCCTCATCTATACAGTTGTGGGGTATGAATCTGTATGCAGCCTAATTCCACTCCCAGGATTCAGACCATGGCTGTGTCTGCTACAAATTAAACACTCTCCATCACAGTTGTGTCTGCTATATAGATATTGCTGTATATCTCCTATCTGCTTTCTGTCTTATTAACCCCCTGTGCTTCTGTATTCTGACCTTGTATTACAACACTCATATACAGATTTCCTAGACAGTTATATGTTGTTGGACAGTGTGGGCAACAGTGATGTGTAATACCTCATTATTCAGAGTAACTGCATATCATTCTTGTATTTCTGGGTACAGTGTTGGTATCTGATAGACCTGTGGGAGGAATGTTTATTAGCACTACCTGAATGTTCCCACACACAGTATCAGATTCCACATTACTGTTATGCACATACATCTCACTCTGTTACTGTGCACACTCTGACCACAGCTTGACAAGTTGGGGTGTAAATGGGACATATGTGACTTCTTAGTCACATAAGGTATTGGGGAGTTGCTAGTGTGCCAGGTTTGTTCTCATAGCTGTGTGTCAATCAGTTGTATTTCCTGTTTGCAGCCTATATGTCTGGGATCATCCCACTAATTTCCCAGGGGGACAGGTTGTTAGTTCATAGGTTCATAGGTTCATAGGTTCATACTAGGCTATCTGCCCTAGGGCATTTATAAGCCTAGCCCGATTGTGTTTGGCTTATGCCACCCCTTGATTTGAGTATACTGTGCCCTTTTTAAAGTTTAGTTTACTGTGCCTCTTTCTAATAATGACACGGAAGTAATCCCTGGGACAAACCTACGATCCCCCATCCACTCATCAAGATTCTTCTTAAAGAGAGTCAGTGAGGTGCTCTGCCTAACATGAATTGGAATTCTATTCCAGAGTGAAGGGAGCCTCTGGGTTATGAATCTGTCCCTCCAGCATGTTCTATTTATTTCTGTGCTGAGGTTCAAGTCCCTCGAGTGCGTGGCTCTAAGGGATTTAGATTTACTGAGGTGGAGCATGTCCATTAATTCTGGGTTGGACATAGCTTTATATGTCAGGCATAGATCGCCTCGAAGTAGGCGGTATGCAACTGAGTAGAGCTGGAGTTTTTTTAACCGAGCAGCATATGGTATCTTTTTGAGTCCCTTGATCCTCCTGGTGAGGTACTTTTGGGGTCTTTCTAATTGCTGCAGGTGTCGGGTAAGGTACATCCCAAAGGGGGCATTGTATTCTATGATGGGCCTGATGAGGGATGAATAAAGGGGCACGATTACCTCTCTTGATCTAGATGTGAATCCTTTCATGATGAGGTGGGCTACATAGAAGGTCTTTCTAACCACTTTGGCAATGTGGTTGTCAAAGGAGAGATTGCTATCAACTTGTGTCCCCAGATCCCTAATTACTTTCTCTGTACTTAATGGGTTACCACCTATGTGGTAATTTGTGGGCACATTGTTTTTGCCAAAGGGTATGACTATACACTTTTTGGCATTTAGCTTTAGACCATGGCTTTGGCACCAGTTATCCGTCTCTGCGAGACCTTTTTGAAGGATGTTTGTGTCAGCTGGAGAGTCAATTATGGTGCCCAGTTTGCAGTCATCTGCAAACTTGGTGAGCCATAGTCCTCCCACATTGGCCTGTACCTCAGAAAAGTAAATACCGAACAAGAGAGGTCCCAGGACAGAACCTTGTGGGACGCCACTTGTGTTCGGTTTTGAGTCTGACATGGCCCCAGCATTTCTGACTCTGTGGGTTCTGTCTTTGAGCCAGTTTGTGACCCATCTTGTGACATAGGGGTTTAGGCAACAGATATGGGCCACTTTACTAGACATTCTGGACATATCTGTACAGTTTCAGGGTATGATTCTGTATGCAGACTACTACCACTTGCAGGATTCGAACCGTGGCTGTGTGTGCTAAAAAAACAGCAGTTCTTATCTCAGTTGCATGTGCTATTCAGATTTTGTTGTCTGCATTCTCCCTGTTTACTGTCTATGTGTCTCTCATTTTTACTAAATTGCCTCTGGGGATTACACCTGTCATATACAGGCATTCCTACACATTCAATTTATGGTGCACAGTGTGGGTAACAGTGCTTAATACTGCAGTACTATTACATGATTGCATATCTACATTACCGTATGATACCAGAATATACACATGCAGTCCAGCAGTTAGACATGTTTTGTCAGGCTATTACACTTTTATTGACTTACAAACAATATGAGACTCTTTCTGCCATATTCTCTAGTGTATGCAGTACTTGCCTTGAACAATACAGGTTTTATACAAGCAATTAATTTACTACTACTTTTATTTTTATTTCCTTTGACAGTAAATGCATGAGTATTACTGACCTGCCTCATGTTGTAACTTTGCCAGGCGACTGATGTGGGCCTCCTGGTTCGCGGCCTGCTCCATTGCAGCTGTGGGGGACATAAGTGGAATATTTAACCATACCTATCCATGATATACCTGAGCTGGCAATTATTACACACATACTGGGGTGATACTTACACACAACTGGAACATGCCCTGCTTCTCTTGCCTCCTGGAGCCACTCCTCCAAGAGGTCCTCTTATGCCGCTTCAGGTTGGCATAGTGGTGCCTGACCTGCCCACCAGTTCGGGGTATGTCAGTGGCACTGGTGAGGTCACGGGTGAGGCAGTCCCAGGCCTTCACCTTATATTGAGAGCCCTGCAGTCTCTGAGCATGGTCTTTAACTATGAGTCCTGCCATGACCTTGGACTCCTGGATGCAACAGTGCTGTGCCTGGAAGGGCACACCTTCTCCCCTTATTGCCATAGTGCCTGCAATGGGAAGCTACAACCAGTTATGAGATGTATTCCCGCCTCTTGGGTTTAAGTAGGGCTGATTTCCCGCACTTTTCCATGACTGGCGGGTTATGAAAAGGCTAAGCTATGGGAAAATAAGTAAAAAATACTGCACTCAGCCTGCAGGCTAGAAACGTACTGTAAACTGTTTATTCAATAAAACAACAAAGATACACACAAAGTAAGTGCTTTCATGACATCTAGTCGCTTCATCAAACAACATTCAAAGACAGTGCTCATCCTAAATAATCCTCTACAAAGTCAGCTGACTTAATCACATCAATTAAAGTGAACAAAGTATTTAAAAATGCGTGCATAAATAGGACATAACATATGATATAAAACACATACTCAAAAGCATTTGCATGCATTTTAAAAACATTTACGAACTGTGCAACAACTATGTAAAAACTATGTAAAAAAAAATATATAAAAATCCTTCTTTATAAAAACAGCATTCTTAATTTATGCCTAAGAGAGCATGCCTTCAGAAAAGGTTTTAATGAAGAAGTACTGTTGAGACCTGGAGATCTTTCAGCATTTAGCAGAAGAATCCATTTTTGTTCTGCTGCTTCTGTACGATTCTCCAGGTCCCCCCATCTAATATCTACATCTAATACTTGTAAAACAAAAAATCTAAAACTATGTGTAGAATCATTTTGTAGTACATGTACTGCTAATGCTTTATTTTCTTTCTTGTTCTTCACATCCCTCTTTGAGATTCACACTGAGAATGCAATACTACGCAGACTGTAAAACAGTCAATTTGGTTTATTTTTCTTTCTGTGAGAATGTCATGCCTACTATGTAGGTAAAATAAATAGATAACTTAAAGACAGAGTGCTTGAGCACATCAGGGATGTGAAGAACAAGAATGCTGTTTTTATAAAGAAGGATTTTTACGGGTATAACACTGGGCACATTGAGTTAGCTGGCCTACACATTACTTACACCTCCTAAGCTGGCCTGTGCAATGCTTAGCATTGCTTACATTAGACTTTGCATTATTTTTTCTTTTTGGCAATGATTTCTTATTCATTACATCTTATATATCTGCCTGGTATCCATGATTAATGTGTACGTACACTCTATCGGGTCCTTGTGTTTTATTGGGGACTTCAACACGCTATTACAATTATATCTCACTTCTGGGCTTACTGCTGTACTCCAGTTCACATATTTATGTTATCTAGTGGGTTATGGAACATATGACTGTATACTGATTCCTGTCACAGGTTCAGTTTGGTTTTACTATGTTGAGGACTTGTTTGCTGATACCTCATTCTTGTGTACTTCTGTGATGGCTTGGTGGTTAACTACTGTGACTATGGTGTATAGGGTCCTGGGTTCTATTCCTGTATGGTTGTTTATTTTGTTGATGGCCAGTACAAAGGCCGTTGGATACAGAGTGATTAAGGCAATTTTGAGCAGTTGTAAGCGGGTTTGCACGACAGAAAGCACTGCTAACCTGCCATTACATCTGCTTACAGAGAGTTAGCTTATAAATTGCTTAACCAGTGTAGGCATTGCTTACTGCCACGCAAATGACCTTAAGCCTGCTTACTAGTGCTTAAATATGCTTACTACTGCTTATTTGTGCTTAAACTTGCTTACTAGTGCCTTATTCATTATGACACTAACACCTCACATGTGCATTTACTGCAGTACTCCAGTTAATGTAAATATGTTATTTAGTGGGATATGCAACATAAATATTACTCATAACGTGCTTTGCCATGGAAAATGGAATGTGCTGTAGTGGAACTCAAACGAGGAATGCCTGCTTGTAAGGCGAATGCTATGTCCACTACACTATTGCTATGCTGCCTCATTTGTATATATCTTCCTTGTTAGCCTCTTCAGCCATTTAAGCTGTATTAACTGTAAGCGATGGGCACACTCGTGCACCTACGGTTAGCTTTAATTGGATTTTTTTTCAAAAATTAAGGGTTTCTTCATTTTATTTATGTATACTCTTGCTGTTGTATACAAGGGGGACTGTTGGTGGGGATATGCAGTCACCTGTGAGCAGTCTCGCTCATTTCATACCCCTTTCTGCTGTTCTTCCTTGTGGGGGCGTGTTTATTCCGGGAGCTCTGCTCTCAGACACGCCTCCTGCACTCTTACACGGTCCGTGTAAGCCTAGGAGTTCAGGCAGCGCGCCTCATTATTATGCATGGCTCGCTGCCGTCCTGCTCCTAAATGGCCGCCTCCATGCAGGACTATAGTAAATCCGGGGGATTATGTGAAGAGAAAGTGTTATAATCCAAACACATAGTTACATACTGCTACCACTCACTTTTAAAGAGCTGATTGACTACCTTTGTTAGGCAAGCAATTCCAGTGAGTGAGGGGAAAGTCCTACAGAAATATATTTAATGCAGGAAAGGTAAGGATTACATGTGCATTGGTTCAGCCAGAACTAAATGAACATGATTAACTTTACAGATGTATAAGTGGAATAAATAGATTGAAAAGAAAGACATAGTGAATATGAACACAAATATAAGGTTCCCCTAGTTGGACTTTATTGTTCAAATGTTGACGATCAGGTGTCATAATATTGCCATGTTAGAGCTCAGAAACTGCACAAGTCACGAAGAGTTGTGTCTTCTCCCCATGGGGATATGACCTTGTAGAGTATGTAGAGTATATGAGCTTTTCTCCACGGGCCTTCACTGAAAATGGGTTTCTTGACAATGCTTTGGGATGTAATGCAAATAATAGTAATGACTTAGAATATTCTTGTCAAGTCCCTCTGACCAGTTGAAAGACCTTAAATGTTTATAAAAAATGTTGATCCATTCTCTTGGTCCATTATAACTCTCCTACAGTAGGATTAAAATTGTGGGATTGCATACATATCTGCTGACCTCACAAGACCCAAATGTAATGAAAGTTTTGAAACATAGGGAAAATAAGTCTAAAATGCCTTCCTTGCTTAGTTTAGCAGAAGAATATTGGTGTCAAGTGGGAATGGAAATCAAACCAGAAGTAGATAAAAAGCAGGCAGCAACTGAATGTGGCAAAAAGCAAAAGAAAGAATATAAGGTGAAGGATCAGATGAGAAGGCAAGAAATGTGGAAAATGCATAAATATAATTGCAAGTATAGAAAACTCATGGAACAACCACATGTTGATAGGGAGAGCTGAAAAAGACAAAAAAAAGACAAAAGACAAAAGATTAATATTGGGGGCCCAAGACAGTGGGCTATGTACACCTTAGTTTACACAGTCCATTGAACATGTGGAAGAAACAGACAAATGTAGGTTCTATAAAAAAACAGAATTGAAAACAGTTGCATATCTTATTGCTGGTTGTGATATACTACTGGCAGAAGGCCTGTATACTGAAAGGCATAATAATGTGACAAGACTGTTGCAATGGGGATTGTGCAACTATTATAAAATTAAGTAGCTGAACAACACTGGAAAATTGAGCCACAAAGCATCATAGAAAATTATTAAGTTTATATCACATGGGATCATCCATTACCAACAGTTCAAAAATAGATGTGAGAAAAACAGTTATAGTAGTCTATGAAAAGAAGACACAGGTAGCAATGATCATAGAAATTGCTTCAACTGTCTTGTGGCAACAGGTAACGGGTATAAGTGTAGAACTACCATACACACAGTCCTGAGTTCTAATACATGATATTCCATACACTTTGGATGGCACAGTGATGCAGCAGTTTGATTGTTGCCTCACAGCAAGAGTTTCTCCGGTTTGATTCTTGGCTGGGGTGCCTTCTGTGTGGACCCTGCATTCCTGTGGGTTTCCTCCTGGTGCTCTGGTTTCTTCCCACATTACAAAGATATGCATCTGGCAAGTTTCACCCAGGGTCTCTGCTGAAAATTGGCTTGTTCCAAGTCGGACTTTCCTGGTAAACGTAAATAAAAATAAAAATAAATGAACACTCCCAGTAATTACAGTGTCTTACGTACAGAGAGACACAAAGTCATAAAATATCAGGATCTGCAGGCAGAAACAAGGCCACTGTGGAAGAAGGATACCCAGACAGTTCCAGTAGTAGTAGGAGCAATGGGTCTTATGAAAAAGAATTTACAGTCATGCTTAGATATGATACTGATACATATAACTCCATACAAATCGCAGAAGGAATCATTACTAGGCTTATTGTGGGTGCTGTGAAGAGCACTTTTGGCTAATATTAAAGATTGAAACAATACTAATATCATGAACTTTAATCATATTTTGTCTTAGGAATGGGGTCCATTCCCATCATAGTATTATAAACCCAAAAGACTTGGAGAAATTAAAAAAATAGGATTATAAAGATCTCAGAAAATTTTGTCTTCATCAACACCTCTATAAGTAATGGCCGCCGACACATTTCAAATAGTTTTTCAGTAATGGTTCTCACAATTACCAGGTTCTGCTTTGTTTCATGGGCATCATATATCAAAAGAACGGTCTTTATTGAAAGTATATTGTCCCCCACAAACCCACACTGATCTAAGTATGCATCAGTTATACCATCCTTGTTGCCATAATTGACAATGAAGACCTAATAATAATAATTTAAAATGGACGTGGCCCTGTCAGAAGATGACAATAAAAGACATTTACCCTCTATTAGAATGTCTGTAGTAATAATTTCTTTCAACAAGGGTGAAATTATCTTACAATTGCTCTTACTCCACAGAATTCCACTAATTAGTTGTATATAGGTTGGGATCAGTACTTTATTTCCAAAAATCAGTAAGCAACCTTTCTTTCCTAGAGATTTATCCAAATGTCTTCTTTTTAAGCACATACCACAATTCTTCCAATACAAGTACATTTCAAATGCTCAGAACTTTTTCTTGTACTCCACATCCCTGATTAAAATATGATTCTGATAAAACTTCCATTTCTCAGTTGAGCACCACCTTTGAGCTCTGACACCTCTGCATTCCATTTACCATTTTGATGACACTCACCTACACACTCTCATCTGTCTTACTGTGTTTCTCGTGTTATGATCTTGAGAGTTAGCTGCAATATACTAGGTAAGACATCATAAAGGAAGGATATAATATGACTGTTTTGAGTTCATATTAGTGGTAATGCAGACTCGCATGCCATTTGTCACTGCATTTACCTCTCGCAGTATAGAGCAACATTTAATCAAGGGTACAACTAAGGGAACATATTTGCATTATACTTTTAACAGGAAACTCTGACCTTTATTCCTTGAATTAGAGTATTTAATGTTGCACTGCTTTATGCAGTTACCATCTATCTGCCCACAATGCATTCAGCATGATGTCATGTTGAATGTTGCCTTTCCGGTGCATAACCACTGTACTATTGCACAGTGAGAAGGATGACCTTATTGTCTAGCCCAAATTTGATGTCTGTCACCAGTATTATGAACCATACTAGGCCCTGTATCGTACCATGTGTCACCCTTTAAATCACTGCTTCTCACTCAATGGCACTCTCATCCTAAAGGAAACTTTACAGTTTGCTCAGTGGATTATTCAACACATCAACTAGTTCAGACAGCACCTGTCTCTGTGATAAGCCCCATTTGTATTCTGTACTTATCCTCTTTAAGCTCCTGATTTATTTTCACACCTTCTCTCTAGGCTTCTCCACATGTAATCATCTCCTCATAAACATGCACCTTCTATGTCCAAGCTGGTATATTTTTTTATAAGCACAGAAGTATTATATTGATTGCTAGCAAGAGCACATATTTAACTTATCATCTGCCTTTAAAGGGCATTTAACACTTTATCTCCTTTTCACCCATTTCTGCTTCATTTCTTTATTTGCCCCATACCTCCTTTTGCCTTCACAAATTGTGTTTTGATCACCCATTCTAAAAGTGCAATTTAACTGCTGACAACACTCTCTATGAATAAGTACTGTCACAGTTTCGGGGAGCATTTTGTCCCTGTAATCTGTTGATTGAACTACTTCCTTCACCCATATGCTTGCTGTTTCGAGTGACTTTTCATGTCTTTCTAACATGATCCTTTATTTTCTGTATGCTCCCATACCTAATGACAATGAAGCCTCCTTTGAACTGGACATAATCCATTCATTCTCTGTTCCCTTGAGAAGCTCCCACACAGTAGTAGTTTCCAAAGTTTATTCTTCAGACTTTGCTTCAAACAAACAATAAAAACAATAAAAAACAGTAACCTTCATTGTTATTGTTATTATTATTATTATTATTATTATTATTGTTTTTATCATTTGTTGGAAGCAAAGTCTGAAGAATTTGTTTGTGTCTTTCGGCTTTTCACAGTTAGGGGTCACCACAGCGGAACTCCGGTCCGCTAATGATTGGTAGTTGATTTTTACGTGCCGAGTTACCAGCCCTGATGCACAACCTTCAACGAGAGTATGCCCATTCATGCATGTCTCCACGCAGAAGACACTCTAGCTGAGAATCGAACTGGACAGCATCTTACTGTGAGGCGACAATGCTACCACAGCAGAAGCAAAGTCTGAAGAATAAACTTTGGAAACTACTACTGTGTGCGTGCCTCAAGCCCTCTTGCCTGCATTCCTGTTTTTGCAGTTACCTGTTTCAGTATTCCAAGTCTCCCTTGAGAAGCTCTCTTCAGTGTCAGGATGACAGCTTTCAAGAAGAACCATCATTAAGACACCCATGAGGATATTTTGTGCACTTACCAGCGTCCTAGCAATTAACTATATTCCTAATGGCAGTCCAAGCTGGAGATAAGACAACCAAGGCTATAAGAAAAGTATTGATTTATTCCAAGACTTCAGGTAAGCGCTTTCATACAAAACTTCATCAGACCATAAAATATACAAGTAACAAACACTCGTAAATATAGATCTAAGCATGTAATTAACCAATTAAAACAGTTCCAGTTATTAACAATCAATGAATCAGTCTCTGTGTTATCAGAAGGGGTTTTAAAGGTACACTTTCATTCAAGCCAAATCCTTTGTCATCCTGCGGAGTTATAATCCAGTATAGTTCCTCTTTTTCTATCCTATTCTGAATGCTCCCTCCCCTGGGACTCACATTAAAACTGCATAGTACCATAAACTCAAATGCATGCCCTTCTTTCTGCTTAATATGTTTTTTCAAGGCATTAGTGGGCACATCCCTTCTTATGTCTCCTAAATGCCCTGATACCCTATCTTTTAACATTCTACCTGTCATTCCTACATAAAAACTAGGACATTTTTGCATGTAGACAAATAAACCAGACTAGTACTGGTACAGTCAGCATATATATTAAACTTAAACATTGCTTCTGTATCTGGATGAACAAAATAATTCTTCCTAGAAATATGTTGACAAGCTTTGCATGAATGACAGGGAAATGTCCCTACCCTATCAGATATTTTAATTTTCCTTTCTGTCATGTAACATAATTTTTGTTTCAAGGAAGGAGCATTTTTAAAATCAAATGCCAGAAAGGATCCGACTATACTCTTAATTTTATCATCTGTCAATAAGACAGGCCAGTTACATTTAATAATATCGTATACCATTCCAATATTACTGGAATATGTAAGGGCTAACCTCATGTTCCCTTCTGGCTCTTTATTAATATTTCTCTTTCCACCATTCTCAGAAAAGAATGGTTGCCCTACTGTATCTTTAAGTTCTCTGGCATGTAATGCTACTTGCCGCACCTCTTGCTCCTTATAACCCCTTTCTATAAACTCATTACTTAATAAATCATAAACTTGGTTCATTGCACATGTATCAGTATGTAATCTGGAAAGCCTTAAAAATTGCCCCTTCATAGAATTCCTAAAAATATAACTAGGACGCATGCTGGACCGATGCAACTTATTATTCTTCCAGCATGGTTTCTTATAAATCTCAGTATTAAAAGTACCATTCAAATCTTTAGAAACTAACACATCCAAAAATTCTATATCAGAGGTAGACGTTTTAATGCTAAACTTTAAAAAATCAGTGCTATTATTTATATAATCTAAAAAAGTATGAACTCATGTACATCACCTTTCCATAAAAGAAACACATCATCATCCACAAGTCTTTTATAAAATTCTTTATACCTCTGATTATGAATCACATGTGCCTCTTTCCAATAAGCCATAACCAATTGACGTAGCTATTGGCACATGCCATGCCCATAGCTACGCCCAACTTCTGAAGATAATATAAATCTTTGAAGAGGAAAATGTTATATTCTAAAACCAACAACAACAAAGTAGCAATTAAGTTAATTTGTGTTGCTGAATACTCTGGGGGGTCAGTCAGAAATGAGCGCACTGCTCGACCCCCATAGTTATTGGGAATGACTGTAAATAATGTTTTGACATCTAATGTTACTAATAGCAACTCTGTTCTTCTTGGATGCTCCTTCAGGCATCGAAACAAACTAACCAAGAAGTCTTCTGTGTCCCACAATACTGCAGGTGCTTGAATCAATGCTAACTTAAGCTTGTCTTCTATGCAGATTGATAACAGCTCTGTTATCCACCCTTGTCCTACAACTATTGGTCTCATTGGAGGTGACCAAGCATGCTTGTGTATTTTGGGCAGGCCATTCTTACTGGGAAACAGAGGTTCATCAATATTAAAATATGTATATAGATCATATGTTAACATCCCTGTTATCAGCATTTCATACAATTCACTCCGAAACACATTAATCTGCCTCTTGGCTTCTAATAAGTCAATGTGTGCATGAGCATTATCATCATTCAAATGTTCTAACATTGCTGTATAATAAAAGACTGAGTCCATAACTACGATTGCACCACCCTTGTCAGCAAGGCTGATGTATATCTTATCATTTAAACTAAGTTGCTGCAATGCTGACCGTTCATTGCGACTCAGATTATAAAAACATTTAATTTTTGTTTTGTTTCTATATACAATGCCTAAAAGGTAATTTTCATACAAGTTAACAAAAGCCGTCTATAACGGGTGTAGCGGTGGGTTAATTAAGCTTGGCATTTTGAACTTATTGACCTGAATAGGACATCCCTCAAACAACAATTTTAACATAACATTTCTAGCAAAATAACACACATTCAGCGTTACATCACTGTACATAAATTTGACTGCTGGAATAAAGGAGTCCTTTATTCAGAAGACTCAGTTCATTTACAGTCGATTCTTTAGAGGAAATGCTAAAAGCAAGATTTTTCATCATTTCCTTTTCTTCTTGCCTTGTGCTGGACTCCAGGACTTGTCATCCGATGTTCATCACGTCAGTCTCCCTCTGCTTGCTGATTGCTGCCTGTTCTGTTTCCTCTGCCACTGCAGAGGAGCGGATAAAACCGGAAGTAGGCTGGTACTTATATCCCTTAAATTTAAGGTGGCCTTAACTTCTGGTCACTTCAGTTTCGCTCCTCACCCCTTAGTGCTAGTTCCTTCAAGTGAGAGGCATTAGTCAAATCACTGGTATAAGAAACCAAATGATCTGTATCTTTCACTGCTTCAGCAGTGGAGACATTAACAGATAGGTCATTTCTGCTCATTTTTACCATTGCTGGGGGCTAGAACATTTGAATGATGATAATGTTTATGCACACATTAACTAATTAGAAGCCAAGAGGCAGATTAATGTATTTCAGAGTGAATTGTATGAAATGCTGATAACAAGGATGTTAACATATGATCTATATACATATTTTAATATTGATGAACCTCTGTTTCTCAGTATGAATGGCATTCCCAAAATACACAAGCATACTCGGTCACCTCCAATGAGACCAATAGTTGCAGGACAAGGGTGGATAATAGAACCATTATCAATCTATGTGGAAGACAAGCTTAAGTTGGCATTGATTCAAGCACCTGCAGTATTGCGGGACACAGAAAACTTCTTTGTTAGTTTATATCAATGCCTGAAGGAGTATCCAAGTAGAACAGAGTTGCTATTACTAACATTTGATGTCAAAACATTATTTGCAGTCATTCCCTATGACTATTGGGTTCGAGCAGTGTGCTCATTTCTGACTGACCACACAGAGAATTCAGCAACACAAACTAACCTAATTGCCACTTTGTTGTTGGTTTTAGAATATAACATTTTCCTCTTCAAAGATTTATATTATCTTCAGAAGTTGGGTGTAGCTATGGGCACGGCATATGCCAATAGCTACGCCAACTTGGTTATGGCTTATTGGGAAGAGGCACGTGATTTATAATCAGATATATAAAGAACACATCATCTTTTATAAATATATATCTCTATATATCTTATATAAAAGATTATAAAAGATTTGTTGACGATGTCTTTCTTTTATGGAAAGGTGATATACGAGTTTCATACTTTTATAGATTATATAAATAATAACACTGATTTTTTAAAGTTTAGCATTAAAACTTTTACATCTAATATAGAACTGCAAGAGGCAAAGGAATAGGCAGTCATTTCTGCAGACATTTGGAAATAGAAAATCATGGAGTAAAAATAATGATGGTAGCAGAGGAAGGAATCGGTTCACAGGTGGGTACTGGGA
Organism: Protopterus annectens; assembly: GCF_019279795.1. Classification (NCBI taxonomy): domain Eukaryota; kingdom Metazoa; phylum Chordata; order Ceratodontiformes; family Protopteridae; genus Protopterus; species Protopterus annectens. The sequence continues at coordinate 507,984,730 of NC_056751.1, read as the reverse complement.
TAACTTCCCTGAAGGGCCATTTTAAGCCTAGCCAATTACCCAAAGTCAGAGTCAAACCCTGTACTTTGTGTTTATGTAGTGAAGACTTTATCCATTATGCCACCCTCTTTTTCAGAATGGATAATGACATGCTGATGTGGCTGATGGGTACGACCGAGCTGGATGATGTTTTTTTGCAGTTCTCTGGGAAAAGCTGTGGAGCTGTCTACAGAGACTTTCTGGGGAGATGATGGTCATTTGGATCTAAACATTTATACAGCTGTTATACAGATGTTTTGCAGAATGAGGAGGTGGAAATGGAATGCAGTGGAGTAGAAAGTTTGATGGTGGCAGCATAACAATCAGCAGAACAGCAAAAACAGCAAAGTACTATTAATAAAACCAAATGGCTGCTTTTCTTGGTCAGTATTTCCTGTCCAATAACTTCCCTTGCCTACAAACTTTTAAATGATCATTACTATCCACCAGAGGCAAACAAATAACAGTATAGGAGTCCTGCTACATATTAAGATTAAAAGCTTCTGTCAAGCTAATCAGACACAATTCTCTACTCATGCATATTAGAAAAGCTAAATAAAATGGGAATAAACCCCTGTGTCACCCACTGGATAGCAAACTGGCTAACAAATAGGATGCAGGAAATCAAAATAGGGGAGGTTTCCCCCATAAAGAGACCAGTTATCAGTAGAGTCCCCCAGGGTTCTGTGCTGGGACCTGTCCTATTTGGCATCTACTTTTCTGAAGTAAAAGCTAATACCAAAGGGCCGTGGCTGACTAAGTTTGCAGGTGACTGCACGCAAGTAGCAGTCACTGAATCCCCAAATGACTTAACCATCCTGCAGGAAGGTTTGTCCCAAATAAATAACTGCTGCCAAAATCATGAACTGAAACTAAATGCCAGAAAAATGCATTACTGTATCTTTTGGGAAGCCGTCTACCCCAAGGAACTACCACATTGACAATACACCACAAAGAGTTGGCCCATTTATTTAGGATTTGGGAACTTATGTGGAAAGTGACCTAACTTTTGACCAACATGCATCCACTGTTGTAACAAAGTCCTTCTATATTGCACAGTTTGTTAACAAAGGGATAGTACCCCCCTTTACTCAGTCCACATTAGGCCACTAATTAAATATATTCCCCGCTTTGGCATATAGCTGTCGAGACACATGCAACAACTGGAATGTCCACAGAGATACCTTACTAAAAGGATACAAGGCCTAAACAATATGCTCTACATGGACCACCTCAAAGCCTTGTCACTATATTTGGTATCCGACAGACTGCTAAGAGATGACCTGTGTCTGGCATACAAGACATCTTCTGACCCAATACCGGTGGAATTACTGCACATGAGCAAGTCAAATGGCATCCAGTGTACTTGGTCCAGAGGGCTAAACCTCTTCTACAATATCAGCAGAATAGTTTGGAGGAACAAGTATATCTCACAGAGTATACCACTGTTCTGGAACAGACAACCCAGCCACGTAAACAAAGCTTGTCCCTCTCCATATTCAAGCACAACTTGGGTCTATGATTGGGTAATAGAAAATGTACCCCAGAAATACCCCTCATACAACTAATGGACAGAGACAACTCATAAATGCTTTATTCCATGGATGGATCCCTCAAAATTATAAATGGAATGATCCCATTTATTCTCACTATGGGTAGAATATAATTTTCAACCATGGGATGGGTAAGGCCAATCTAATACCAAATGGGATAGCTTAATATAAGCATCAAAAGGAAACTTGGCTGGGCTTAAAATGGCAGCTATTCTAATACTCAACTCTGAACCTATGAACCTAAGAATAAAAAAGAAAGAGAGATATTCTTATATGTAACAATAAAAGGTCTATGTGACACTATACGATTGAAAAATATATGTGACGGAGCCATGGAGTTCATGTATAAAAATTAGAAAGAAAAGATGTGTAAAACTGGATACCTAATACATTAGAAAGCATAGAACATAAAATATTTATGAAAATGTACGGAAAAAATTATAAAGTAATAGGAAAGGTGATGAGTGAGGAAATGTATGAAGTAAGGAGAAAACAAGTAAAATATATGTTGATTATGATGAAAGAAATGATAATATTCTGAGAGGAAAGAAGAATAGCAGGGTTGTGTTTTGTGATGTTGCAAATGCATTTAGTAGTAGTATTTGGAATATGTTGAAATGGTATGGTATAAGCGACAAAGTAAGAACTGTTTTGGAGTCAGTATATGAAAATGCATGGAATAAGGTAACGGTTGATGTTCAGATGGTTGAAAGTGTGCAGTTTTATAAAGGGTTAAAGAAGAATGCCATTTTAGAGGGATTTTGTTTATGATGGTAATAAGTGCAGTCATTATGAACTATCAGAGAGTTGAGAAAAAGCAAAGATGGAAACAGCAGAAGGAATTTATGTACCATTATTTATGTCTTACATGACTGATCTTACTTAATGAAAAATAACATAAGGATAAGAGAGGCAGTAATAAGGTTAGAACAGGAATTTAGTACAGTTGGGTTAAACTTGAATAAAGAACAACGTGAACATTTTAGAAATACAGTGACAATAGGAATATATTTTTTATGAGGGAGATACGTGTTTTAGGGGTTAAATTTGGAAAACAAGACATAATACACAAATAGTGGAGAGAAGTCATAGGGAAATCAAAGATATGACAGGTAGGGGAAGATGTTTCAAATTTTATATGGGGAAAAGGTATATTTAATGCAATCTTATATTATGGGTTAACTGGGTTATGTGGGGGAGTTTAAACATTTCCAATGAAGAAAGAAAAATAGTTGGAGTATTTAGTATTATATGAAGGTCAAGTTTAAATCCTATAAAATAGATATTTCCACTCTGAGAAAGACAGATATAATTGACAGTGCTGCTATTTGTGGTATTGGTTAAAATGCAGCAGGAAGGAAAAACATGATGAGGAATGTGTTATAGAAAATATGAATACATTTGGACAGACATGGAAACTAGTGAAAAAGGAAGTGTAATGCAAGTGAGATGGATGAATATGAGAGTGAAATCAGATTGTAGGATGGGGAATTTAAAAAATAAAGAATGGTAAGAAAGTGTACTGAAGGGAATTTGCTATGTTAAACCTTGCAAAGCATTAAGGGAAAGAAAATCAACAAGAAAAAAAAAGAAAAACGGGTTCAGGTATAATTGGAAATAGCAGATTATTGTGGAGACCATTGTTAAATAAGTTGCCTGTTAAATGCTACTTGAAGGATAAACAGCAGAGTGAAATACTTTGTAATATATGCAAAATAGGGAATATAGTAGAGTATGCATCAATATAGTATGTGGGAGTTTAAATGTTTTGGAAAAAAATCATGGCCGAATATCAATATAATTGTTCCAAGAAAATGGATTTGAGGATGATATCATATGGAATATATGAAACTGAGCAAGATAATTACAGAGAAAGTAAATATACTTTTGTTTTGAGTAGTGTGAATTACATGGAAATGCAGATACAAAAAATTATGGAACATTAAGATGTAGGATTGTGATTTTATTTGAAGGTGCTCTGACAAAGAAGGTGGGAAGATGAACAGATAAATGTAATGTATATTAACATGTTGGAATAAGGAAATAAATATAAATGATTTATAAATGAAAATTATATACAAAGAATAAGAAAATTATAAATATTGTACGAAAAACTATGTAATAAAGGTCCCTAACACTTTTTGAAAAGTGTTGTGGGACGTTTTCCATCCACCTGAGCCAACTCAGGGAGATGTGGTTTCAGTTTAATGATTTGTATAAGGGATGGCATACTCAGGAGTACAACACCCCTTTATGCTGCACTGCAGTGCCAGCATTAATAAATGAACACAAACACCCGTTATGAGAATAGAATCTACAGTCTTTTGATCCTTGAGCACAAAAAGCTGAGTATGCAACCTGTTATACTATCGACACTGACAAGATACAGGGACTAAATAATAAAGATGGAAGAAGCCTTATCCTAGGCAAAAGCTAAAAAAAATTATTTACGCAATATGGACAGACCATTAGTGGCAACTTATCTCTAAACTTAAGAAATGAAAAATGGCCTGAGTCGGTCCATCAGATAGCCTATTATTAGGGTCTATATTAGTTCAACGAACACTTAAAAAAGCGAACGCTGATTGATCGACCTTATGTAAGCGAAAGCTTACAATCTCGAACTGTCAGATCAGCGAGTCTTTCCTAGGGAAAAAAATCGCTGATCCAAAACACATACACACAACACAAGCACACCAAACAAACAGAAATCCACACACATACACCTAAAATCTTACCCCTAACCCTACACTAAACTATGCACACATCACTAACTATCCACTTATCTTAACCCAAACCCTGACCCAAAGGTCCGTCACTATTGCACACTCACCTTACCCGCTCCCTAACCCTAACTCACCTAAACCCACAAAACCCTCACGTCCACACAATCACACATATACCTAACTCGAGCCCTAACCCTAACTCACCTAACCCACCCTAACACTCACATCCACACAATCGCACACTTACCTGAATCCGACCCGTAACTTTCCACCACAGCACTGAAAATATCGAAGCAACAGAAACTGACAACCAAATTCTTTCCCTAGGAAAAAATTCTGGTTTCTGTTGCTTCGATATTTTGAACCAACGAAGATGAAACCAACTGAGTAAAAACCAGGAAAACGTAGGTCCAACCGACAAGTTTATTCAAACCAAACTGCACAACCGGCTCACCAATGACCTAGGTTTCGTCAGAATACAATGACTTCCTCAGATTGGTAGAACCGTTTATATAATGCAGTCAATTAACAATAAAATCAATTAAAAACAATTAGTTAGTAAAGCAGCCAACCTCTATGTACTTAACATAAAGGCCAATACATGTATTAAGTTCTGTACAATTTAAATGAAAACACTGTATATAGACAAACGATAAATGCAACAGTGATAATGATTGTTAAATCAAACACAAGACCAAAAATATATATATAAAAAATATAAAAAATATATATATATATATATATATAGAAAAATGTGTGAGTAATGAATACATTTTAACCATTAATCACACTTAATAAAGTTAATATGATGGAATTAGTTTAAAATAAAAACACTAGTAAATACAATGTGTGTACACTAAAAATTTTTTAATTTTATAATGTCAACCCTCAATTTGTCTAAGCCTAAGATATGGTTTAATCGAAATAAATTCATTAGGTCATTGGTGAGACGGTTGTGCAGTTTGGTTTGAATAAACTTGTCGGTTCGATATTTTGAACATTTGCTTAAATGAGGTTGATCAATCAGCGTTCGCTTGTTTAAGCGTCCGCTGATCTAATATAGACCCTATTATTAGTGAACTATATCACAGAGCCTAGACGTTATTAGTTAATGTGTGAGAACCTTATAAGTAGAAGGGCACTAGAGGAAATAGAAGTTATAGAGGCCAGTCTTAAGAATGACTGGACCCAACTATTTTGAAATAAAATTATTAATGATAAATGGAACTTAACTGGTAAAATGCCCAGGTCAACAGCAAAGTCTATGACATTTCAAAATGTAACTTTTAAATGTTTGTACAGATATTTTTATACTCCATTGTAATTTCAGCATATATTTCTAAGCTTAGGAGGTCTATGCTGAAAGAGTACAAAGGGGAGACATGGAACTTGGCCGCATGTGTTTTGGGAATGCAAGATATTGCATGGTTAAGGAAAAGGCCTTCAGAGTTTGACAAATGACCTCCTTTTGATGGAGATTGCTCTTAATCCAGACATGTCTCTATTGGACTAGTTAAGAATGCCAAACAAAAAAGTTTGTTTTTGCAGTGTTGTGTTTATCACACCTGCCTATGTTGCAGAATGACCTGGATTCAATCCTTAGTATAACTATTATTTAATTTAGCAGTAGGTAAAGAGTATTACGGCTGTGATCTGTTAAAAGCTACTTCCTGTGATACAGGAATTAATTCCTTCAGCCTTTATTTGTCTGCTGTGTAACCTTGAGCAAGTCACTTAAGCAGACATTGCTTGTATGAAATTGGGAATGTTGGGTCCCATTAATGATCTCTTGAACTGCATACCCAGTAAACTACCTAATGAACCTAAAAGTCATTAACTGAAGTTTGAGAATGTCAGTAACTGCAAATATCATCACAAGGAACTGGAAAACAATAAACACACTAGCTGTGAGGGAACTAGACAGTTTTATGACCAATTAAGCAGGATTCAAGAAAAAGAAAAGAAAAGAGTGAACGCAGGCTGAGATATATTAATAAATGGTTCTTGTGGTTTTAGTATGAGGATAAACAAGGAAAGGTTATTGGCCTAGGCCGTTAACATCAATGGGGATACTGAAAGAGGTAGCCACTGGTCTGCAGAATACCTCTGAAGCTAAGTGGGTATTACTAAATTTGATTCAGCTGTACTTTAGATGCCCATCTATATCCCTTAATCTTGAGACTGTACATTAGTACAGTAAACAGCTTTAATGCAGAATTCAGCATCAGTAATTTGAGAAAGTCATTTAGAAATACTCCAACTAGTTTCATCACAAAACTGGCATTCTCAGAGAAAGATCATTCTCATGTCCGACCCCTAACAGGAACAGCCGAAAGAAGATGATGATGATGATGATGATGTCCATGTACCATTCAGAACACATTTATGTAGCAACTACACAACAGTCTTTTCTTAGTTAAAGAAGACCGATATTGCAGTTATCATATTTAGAAAATGCCCTTTTAAAATCCTGAAAGCTGACTGATTTAACTAACAAAAGCATTGTACCAGTAGTACTTTGCTGTATAAAGCCCGGTTAAAAAAGAGGGTGACCTAGGACAAAAAAAAAAGAATAATTTCTTCTCACAACCCTCACAAACCATCACATCACCATTCTGAAAATTTCACTAAATAAATTGTTAGGGAATTCAGCAATGAAGTCGCAGCAATAATTTATTTTATTTATCTGTATAGTCTTCTGTTTTTCTTTTTTAATTAGCGTTTATCAGTGTATTTTCATTACTAGTATTAAATCCATAAAATTGCATTATGAACTGCTTTTAAAAATACATATGATGATTTCTTACTATACTCCTAATTACAGTGTACCAAGCAAGATGACATTTTTTTACCGCTGGTACTCCTAACTTATGAGATGGACCTTAACACTGACTGCTCAAACAAATTGCTTAAAGGGTGCGCGCGCATGTGTGTGTGTGTGTGTGTGTGTGTTTGTGTGTGTGTGTGTGTGTGTGTGTGTGTGTGTGTGTGTGTGTGTGTGTGTGTGTGTGTGTGTGTGTGTGTGTGTATATGCGCACACACATGAATGCACATGTATGTGCTTGGCTGTGACACAAACACACACAGGAGAAAAGTGAGCATTTATAGACTTTATTATAGGGTGGTCTTGCACACATAGTAAGACTTTCTTAATAATGTAAGTTTATGAGATTTCAAAAAAAAATCTGCAACTAAAGATTTTCAGTCGAATGTCAGTCACAAAAATATACCTTATTTTATGTGTTGGCCAGTAATCAGAATTATTGTTACTTACATTTTGTCCATGTTTTGTCTGGTTAAGGATTTTGTTTTCCTACTGTACAGTGTGGGCATGCTATTTAGCTGTTAGCATTGAATGGTGAACATGATTGCCATTCAGTGATAAGGTGTTTCTGCCATGCTCTTCATTCCATGTTCTTCTAGTCCACCTGTATTCTAGCAGCGTAAGGGTGCTATGAGTGCTGAACATGCCTGTGGAGAGCAGGGTTAACAGTACATTTATTTCCCGATATTTCATATTTACAAAAACATTGTCATCTTATGTATGCATTCCTCTAATGCCATCCTACAAGCTCTGCAACTGCTAGAGGATCTGGCCATTGCATTTCTTTCCCTTCCTACCATACCTACCTAGAAAGGCTATGACTGTTATTTTCAGTGGCTTGTCATTCCACAGTACTTATTCAGCCTAATTGGCTATGGCTGGCATTCACAGTTAATAACTACATTACAAAACATCACACTACGAATAGTCTTGACCCTTAAACAGAAGCACCACTGTACCTTAGACGCCAACAAATATAAGTTTACTAACTTTGTGCAACTTTGGAGGGAACGGGAAACATGCTTAGCTCCTTAATTCTGTGATTTCACTGAAATCAGTGCATAGTGTTTAAGTAAATATGAGAGACAATTGAACAAAATGGAGTATTCCTGTTTTGCCCAAACATGGTGCAGTGTTTCCTGTATATCCTTCTATAACTGTTTTTTCAATACATTGTCATTTCACAGAATGCTTATCTGAAGTTCTCTTCATGGTGTGCTGGCTTGTTATGGGCTAACACACTGTGGGGATGAAATATGCTCATATGTACTCTGCTTCCATATAGGGAACACTATCTTGCTGAGTCTGTATTGTTTTTGTTGCACATTATATTTCTTTGGGTTACTCTAATTGTCTAGTGACCTCACTTGCTCTTGTTATGTAGTACAGTATGTCTTACAATTCCAAGAGTGTACATAGCAATGGACTGATTAGAGCATTGCACAGAACCAGTGTCTAGGATACCACGCACATTCACATCCTCTTCTTCTTCGTTATTGTCAGTAGTTGTGGTCACTTCATATGTGGTACTTAGTACAACAGCATTATCAGCCCTGTGCTGCTATGTGCCAGGGACTCTATTTCAGCTGCTTCTGTGGACTTGTGTGGATAAAATGCTGCTCAGCATGAGATTATTCATTCTTTGCAATATGTTTATACTTGCTGCATTGTTTGCACTGCCTGCAACCATGATGTTGCGGTATGTATTAAGACCAGCATGCTATTTATTTGATAACACTTGCTGTAGACATTAGAGCCAATGTGGTTTGAGTTTTCCTTGTGCTCCCTTATTTATATAAATTCATTTTGATAATACTGGAGTAAGCAGTTTGTATATCTTGGCATTAACTCTGGTAACTAGGGAATTGTCAGAGTTAGGCTTAACAATGCCAACTTTATCTGTTCTTGCAGCCTAGGTTCATTTTTGCACATCAGGGAAATGGCACATTTATACAAGGTACGGCAAATCAAATTTACTGTTGGAATAATTTATCTGGTGTGTGAGGATTTCTGTTTGCCTGAGGACTACTGAGAGGAGGTAAAATGCCCACAGAAAAGATATATTAAAACTGTTTGACCTTGTAAAGTATTGGTTTGACTGAATATCTATTTTTGTGAGCGGTACCATGATCACTGTTACCTGTGCCAGCCAGTAACAGTGCACCTTTCCTTTCCACGTCTGTCATTATGATGCTTGTACCATTACTCTGCTGCATGTCCCCCATCCTCCAAGTTGTAATGTAATATATCAAGCAGTTTGCACTGTTTACATACACTTTTATGGCATATCATACTTTTGCTGCAGGCGGCTTGCATTCGACACAGGCTTTTTTATTTAAACAGTCTGCTTTTGTTCTTTTGATGTGAAAATCATGAATGCCTACAGTTATAGGCAGAAAATTTCTTTTTCCTTTGAAAGTTTGGAATTTAAGCAGTTTGAGTTGCAGTTTACTTACTAGAGCTAAAACAGACTCACACCACCACCTACCTTTTTTGGCTGAAGTGGTTGCATGAATAATAAGTAATGTCACTGGAAATAACTGAGAAGCTATGGAAATAACATAGTGTGATATATAATACTATGATATATATGATGATATTTTGACATGAAACAGAAAATACAGGAATTTGTTTTGATATCAGCATTATTGTTCAAATATTTATTTATTGTTCAACACTGAATATCATTTAGAAAATCAAGTACTGTTTTCTTAGATGCACTGTAGGGAGACTAACTGGTCAAGACCTTTGCACAAAAATAGCTAACATTCTTTTATGGTTAAGGTAAAGCTTCCTGCACCCCTACATTACACATGCCATCAGTGGTTTGCAACACTGTAGAAGAAAGGGAATATTTGTTTATTTTGATTCAGTGAATTTGTCTTAGTTGTACAATTTTTGAAGGATTAGTCTTTAATTTGTCTAATGATTTCTTCATTCCTTCCACTTTTTCCCTCCATGGGTGTAACCTTATTTATGTGCATGTATGTAAATGTTTGTGTGTGTGTGTGTGTGTGTGTGTGTGTGTGTGTGTGTGTGTGTGTGTGTGTGTGTGTGTGTGTGTGTGTGTAGTGCGTGTATAATTGATTAGAAAATAGTGTGGTATGCTGTGCAGGACTTGTCTGTTTCAGACAAGAAAAACAGTAAAGACAAATAAGTCAGTCATCTCAGCAGACATGTATATGAATCAGCTCTGTCTAATCATCTTTGTAATGGACCTAGGCTGTCCTATTTCTGGGTACATTTTCTCCTGGTATTCTTCATACAGATTGGGTACTCTAAACTGCACAGAGATAGTGTATTTATCCTTGCCTTGTGCACTGGATAATGGCTGAAAAGGAATGGCAATGTCCAGTTCACGTTATCGCTTAAATTGTATGCCTTGCAGGTAAGTGTTTTTGTATCTTTTTACCCTGTACCTGCTGGCATCTGAATGCCAGTTCATCCTTCTGGTCATCCTTCGGGGGTCATCATCCAGGCAAACATTAATGTTTTTCAAATGTCTTAAATAATGAAACAACATTCGATTTAGGAATGTAGTTAAAAAATGAACTTTACTGCCTTGGGTAATGCCATCAAGGTGTACTTTTTGCCAGTAATCAAATATCGTACTTATTCCCCAGTAATCCCCAATGCAGTCCAATGTGAGTGGTCCCACAGTACTGGCCCCATGATGGCATGCATACTTTTTATTTATTTTCATTTATTTAACATTTGTTTACCAGGAAAGTCCAACTTGGAACGAAGCCAATTTTCAGCAAAGCCCCCCCCCCCTTCCATGCATGTGTCAACTTTGGTTAGAGTGTATCACCTTGATGTGCCACAGGTAAGGTCCTACTTGACATAATACCTGACTTGTGCATAACCTTACTGCTGCAGCAGGTCAGGCTGTAATTCCTCCCTAAAATGGATGACCTGGCATCAAATGGTCACTCCCTACCTTCTCCCATTGGATCCTCCAGTGCCTTGTCACTAATTGACTTCAAGTCTTATGGACCACAGTCAGATTACATTTTTTTTTACCTGATTAAATAAATACAAGGATTAAGATACAAATACATGGGAAACACAACTGAGTCCATTGACTCATAGTACATTTGATTAAGTAACAAGTTTAGACTGATGCATATAGATAACACTGTTGAAATAATTACTTAAAGTGGTTTCACTATTAAATCTTGAGTCACCAGAAATACTCAAAACATCAAAAGGTTGAAAAATTAAACTGTAAGTATCTTTTGGCTGGAAGTAAGCCTATCTCCACCCTCCCCCATGTGGGTGGCAGGTCCCCACACCTCTTTACTTCTATATGACAACTACATAGTTGCACAAGCATGAAGAAATGAGAAATCTTGCATAGCAATCACTATTTTTGGACATATCGAAACTGTACCAGCAGTGATTTCCTATGCAAAAACTCATTGACATGTTTGCATCTCAGTATTTTCTAACTCAGATAGTTGATTACTGGGAAATTTAACTCAGTGACATAGAACAGCAACAGAAGGCTATATGGCATTAAGCAGAATTTATGCAGTAAAATTCACATGCCTGCTTGTTGGCTTTTCTAATGCTTTTTTAAAGGTGTATTCTGAGGATGACTTTTCTATATTCTTTGGACATGCAAATAAACCTACAGTAATGTGTACACTCAAAAAATCTCCCTTGCAACATTATACACAAAACTAATAAGCTGACAGTGGATTTCATGAACATTTTTGTTCATTCTTCATTTGTTGACTTATGTTTGACTGAAAACTACGGAAATTGGTGCATGTGCCTCAGATTCAGACAGTAAGAGGAAGTTGTTACATCATGCACTTAGCACTGAAAATGTACAGCAGTAGATATTTAATCTCCGTGAGAGGAGGACAGAAGAATCTACTGCAAAGATATCCTTCCTCATCACTGTTGCAGTATTCATAACATGTGGGATCTCTTGCCAAGGCTGGACCGAAGTCTGGCCAGTATACCAAAGCCTTTGCATCTTTCTAGCATCATACATCAGGCGTATGCTCCCCACACAGATGTAGGGCATAAAAGTGAAGTATGTTTATATGCTACATACTCAGAATTTCTTAGCAGCCAGTCCTAATCCAGCAGTTGAAATTTGGTCTGAACGCCCTTTGGCGAGTTGGTTTCTACTGAGCCATTTATAGATAATTACCTTGTTAGGGTTCCTTCTTTTTCTTCCTTTATTTGAATACTTAAGTTTCAAGTCATGCAGGAAGGGAAATGTCAAAGTGAGAGGCAGATTCCCCATAAAAACCATCATGAGAAGTGTTTATTGTGCCTAGGTGCTTCACACGATCATACCCAGTATGCCATTTGTCATGCGTTTGTTCTCAGAATGCTTCACAACCATCTGTCCTATTTATCCATGTATCTTGAGAATCAGCATCTCAAACTTTTGCCTGAGGGTACCATGGCCGAATCCGATCTCCTTGAGGTATAGCCATCTCTTAAAAAGAGGACCAAAAAGTCTCAGACTGACTGTGCTGCTGTTCAGCCACCACTGGATGTCTCTCTTGAGGTGAGTGAAGACCCTGAAGACCATTTAATGCTGGTTTTCTCTTCTACAATCCTGGTGGATGCCACCTTGGAACTGGCTTCTCACACTTCCTTTGAGGCATTGCAAACATCCACTGCAGACATTGAGGGGGAACCACAGCTGATCATTTTTGAAAGGCCTAGGGGGATTCCCCAGATTCTGTTTAGAGTAAAGGTCCCCTAGTACTCTTATTGAGTCTAGGCCTGGCTCAGAGGATTCTAGGCTGGACAAAGCTGACGTTTCATTAAAGAAGAAGTAGAAAGCTTAACACATTCCTCCAATTTCTAAGGGTACGCAGAGGGAATGGAAAGATTTTACCCAGGGCTTGTTCAATGCAGTGATGGTCTTAAGACAACCTCAGGGGTATCTGTTTCTGCTTTTCCTTGGTTGTTTACTCCATTAGCTAGGAACTGGAAGTCTGATTTTTCAGATGATGAGGTGGATTCAGGAGATGAATCATTGGTCTACTCCTTCCAAATTACCTCTCCGTTGGACTGTGGATCTGAGGAAGAAGATTCCATGAGTCATAATTCTCCCTTTGAGGAATTGTTCTTCAGGGATGCAGTAGTTTGCATGATGGAGCATTTTAAGTACACTTGCTCACAGGTCTCTGATTTTCAAAAGAGGTATTATGGGCTGCTGCAGATGGAATCTCCTAAACCTTCTGCTATTCCCCCTGTGTTGGATGCCTTGTTGGATACATTTGCAACTGCCTCTTTGGTGCTTGATTAACAACCTCCAGATTTAAGAAGCCTGATCATTTTTAGAAAGTGCCTAAGACCTTCAAGTACCTCTACAAGTATCCCTCTTCAGATCCTGCTGTGATCTCTCTTCCTGCTGAAAAGATCTAAGCTTTTGCCCTATTCCAAATGTCTTCTTTCTGATAAGGATAGTTGAGCTATGGAGAGGCTGGGGGGAATAAACGTGTATACTTCTGCCTCTCTGGCCTTCAGGGATATTAATTACCAAACCCATATAACCAGGTAAGTTTTGGCCATGCTTTCCTAATGTGGTGTGTGTGTGTGTGTGTGTGTGTGTGGGGGGGGGGGGGGGGGGTGCCAGATCTTAATGACTCTGAAGGTAAGACTGCAGCCCTCTCCTTATTGAGATCCACCTCACAGGATGCCTGTCACTCCATCACATGTAGTTATGATGCTGCTGCTGATGCCTCCTATAGAGCTGCTGCTTCAGGTTCAGTTTTGAAGAGGTAGTCTTGGCTTCACTTCCAGGCTTTACCTGATGATATTAAGGCTGAGTTCCTAGATGCTCCTTTGGAAATCAGAATCTCTTTGGTATAGTTGTTGCTGACTTCTTCAAGACTCTACAAGACAAAGGTAAAGTGATGCAGGATCTTAAATAAATCTTTGTTTTGCCCATGCTCAGTTTCAGAGAAACTGTCCTTCTAAGTCTGCCTTTGTGCATAGGCAGCCTCATCAGCTTTCCAAGGGGAAGAGGGTTCTTAAGAGTTTGTACTCTTATAAACCCACCCATGCTTCTAAAACTCAAAAGCACTCTTTCTGGGGCAAATCTGACTCCACCTGACATACTTTCTTCCCTTCCACTTGGCCAGGTTCCCCTATCTCTCAGGCTTTCCCTGTCTCTCCCTGTCTGGCAACGGATTAGTTCAGACTCCTAGGTTCTGTCCATTATCCTTCACAGTTACTTTATGGTATGGAAATCCCTTCCCCCGTCTTCCTCAATCTCCTCCGGACCAACTTCTTTTTGTTATTTATTTATTTTTTTTTATGGAAAACAGTTTTCTGTTTCAATATGAAATCATTCTATGAGGGCAGTGGCATCTTCTCAAGCTTTTGTCAAGGGTTTGGATACTAGATCCATCCTTGAAGCTGCCACTAGGTCCTCGGTCCACACTTTTACAAAATATTACAAGTTAGATGCCATTTTCAGGGCCAGGGCAGAATTTGCCAGGACTGTTCTTCATGGGTTTGTGAAGGACTCTGACTTCCTCTTTCCATTCTTTGCTATAGCTTTTTTAATCTGCCACATGGCATGAATATTGCAGCAGTGATAAGGAAGGACATAGTACAGTTGTATTTATTTTCAGTGTTGCCTCCTTCGTGCCCCATTATTTCTCTTTCTTCATTTTGGAACTCTTTGCTGCCTTGGGGGGTTTTTGACTTTCTCTTCTGACTCTTTTTCCCCTCTTGATGTGCGTGTTCTCCTGTCTGCTGGGGTTGTTCTAGTTCTCCTGGGGCACTTCAGGGCTGATTATGAAGTGTACATACATCACCTTTATGCCTCATGTCTGTGTGGGGAGCATACATCTGATGTACGATGCTAGGAGGATGCAAAGGCTTTGATACACTGCTCGGATATTGGGCTATCCTTGGCAGGAGATCCCACATTACGAATACTGCAACTTTCTGGGCATGGTATTCATTTTTATTTGATGACTCAGAAAACATCTATGAACAAAGCTACATGCACATACACACCTACCCACACATACACAAAAACATACACACTATACATTTGGACATACAGGCATACACATGCAGAAATATTACACCTAAATATTTAACTTTATGCTCTTAGTGGTTATGGCTGAGTGTCCACAGGGAAGTAAATGCTTCTAAGCGTGGGCTGCCTATTATGTACCTCAGTTATAGACAGCAACTTTAGCAGCACACGAGCAGACAGATCTGTCTGTATAGAAAAGTAAATAAAAGAAACCTTTGTAGACATGAAAGAACAGATATGGGTGCCTTGTATTTTGTGCATTTTCAACACAACTGACCAATTTGTCATTTAACTAAGTGAGCATACCTCTGAAAAAGACCTCATGAGCAAACTGGGGGCTGTTCTCCATATGTGAACCCCATGCTAATAGCAGTGGATCTTGCAACTAGCCCAGACTTAACATCCAAATCTGTTTCAGAGGAGAGAAATTCTCCTCACTGGAAATGGAAGCAAATTTCTAATCCTGATGGATTTCCCTAGGAATTTTGAGAATTTGATGAACTTTTTAAAAGGATTCTTATTTCTGGTTTTGCCACATGAGTAGTAACTGTTCCTGTAAACTTTTCTACAATATAATTATTGCCATGTACACACACATGCATGCACACACACACACACACACACACACACACACACACACACACACACACACACACACACACATATGCACGTCGGTCACACCTATGGTAATTTGCATGATTCCACTTGACCTACACTATATCTCTGGGATGTGAGAGGAAAACAGAGTAACTGCTGAAAACCCACGCAGACACTTGAAGGACACGCAGATTCCACATAGAAGGCATCCTGGCCAGAAACCAAACTGAAGAAGCAACCACTGTGAGTCAACAATGCAAACCACTGGCCTCTCATGCAGCCCATTCTTTTACCTTTCTGCATACTGGTTAAAATGACTGCAGCAGCTACTGACCAGTTTATGCAAAATACCTGAAAGTGCCAGTTAATAATTTGCACAGAGAATCCATAACAAATTGTGTGCACATCATAAGGCATGCTGAGGTGAAAGTTTCACATTCTGTGTTCTGCATGCGGTAGCTATAGTGATTTCAGTCATCAACTCTTACTTTATGAAGTCTTGTAACATTACTTAAACTTGTACTTAAGCTCCCCTTTCTGTTGGGCAGCATTCAGTAACTCTGTACTGAAAAGTTTTCTTACACTTTTGCTTTGCATCATTTTGTAAGTATTCCCTTTAATACTTCTTAATGCTCAGAACATTTAATAAAAAATAAAAATTGAAATGTATGGAGTGTTATATTTGTTGTACACACAGGGTTAATTTTTCTTCCTGGATCAGAGTAGTTGTGGGATCTGCAGTTTCTGCTCTAGAGAAATTTTTCATAATAAGAAGATATAGAGTGAGAAATAGAGAGAGACATAAGCTCTCTGCAATGTAAATTTCCCAAGGTGTTCTGCTGCTACAGTCCTGCAAAGCTGCTGCAGTCACATCTCTGCATTGCAGGTTCCTGGACCTTCTGTTATGATGTATTGAAGCTGATGTCGACCCATCTCTGCTGTAAACTGTTCAGCTACTTTTTAGACTGTACCAAGGCAAATGTTGCTTTAATCTCTCAGTTACACTGCACGGCTGCCCATATCCTGTTTCAGTTTTGAATCTCTGTCTATAAGTAACTATGTACAACAAAGCTGTAACTCATTTTCTATAAAAAATATAATACTGGAAAAACTGCTAGAGTTCTGCATAACATTTACGATGCTCAACTTGGGCTCATCCTCTATAACTAATTTTTGTTGACTATCAGCTTTAGTTTGTTTACTTATCCAGTAAAAATACAGCCTATGCCTGGAAAAATAGCTGCAGTAACATTATTTCTTAAAGCACCATGCCTAGTCCTTGAACCAAGGTGAATAAAATACATTTCTTATATATTCATTAGGCGCTGGCTTCCCAGAACTAT
Organism: Protopterus annectens; assembly: GCF_019279795.1. NCBI lineage: Eukaryota > Metazoa > Chordata > Ceratodontiformes > Protopteridae > Protopterus > Protopterus annectens. Next base: position 507,967,637 of record NC_056751.1, on the reverse strand, counting down.
ATGATGCTTCCACTGGTCCCTACCATATATCTGCTACTTGGTAGACCTCAGCTGATTTGAATGTTAATCTAGAAATGGCAGAGTATGGCGAAAGTAATCCTGGCCACTGTAGTGGTAGCCAGAGGGGACCAGTGTCACTATTTAAACCAATTGGATCACTGTTGTTAAACTTCTGTAACACTTTTCATGTTTTTCTTTCATAATTATACGTATGCAGTGACACTAGTGTAAGATGTATATTCTCTGTTGCCACAGACCTTGCCCTTGGGTAATATCTTTGAACATTTTACTTAGTAGTCTCAGCTGTATTGCCACTACTACACAGAACATGTTGACCCTAACTTCCTTAGAAGAAAAGGTCATTCAAAAAATTGAATCATATCCTTCTCCCAGACTCCAGATATTGACATTCAATCCAAATTGCAAAATTCCAGCACCAAGGATAGTAGATGTGATACAATCCAAGTGAAGCTTGACAGTCGTTTAGTAGATACCATTGTTGTTTTATGCTCTCTTCCAGGTCTTGATTGCCTGTGCCATGGACATTTCTGAAACTTCATGAGATATACATTTTGAAATGTGCACATATAATCTGTTGTATCTTAAAAAGTCTGTATGTGAAGCAGAGATACTAAGACAGATGCAAATAATATCATATATTTGGCACCCTTGATGCTGAAATAGCTCTCTGTCATTCTGGACTGTGTTTTGTTCCGATGTAAAATTACTTCTTAGACTCAGGTTCTGTAGATTATTTGGTTATTTAATAGAAGTGCAGGAAGAGATCTTGAAAAATGAGTTATAAATTATTACTCTCAATGACTATAAGATGCCATATGAAACAGCTTGACAACATGCATCACACACCATTGGCTATTATTTTGTTGTCTGCACAGATGCTACCAGCTACGCGTGTTCAACCGTAACAGGTCACACAGATCCCAAGTGTACAAAACATAGGTAAGGACAGGTAATACCACACATATGGCCAAATATGAATTATGTTGAAATATGTCTTTGGAAGTTAGTCATACTTCAGATGTCTGGAACCTTCAGGTCCAGTTCTGAAGTACATTTCCATTACTGTCAGCAGCTTCTTCCTGTTTTTTGAGAGTACACATTATGCTGATTCACAGTGAACAACTACATGGTCATCCTTTAGTGGAAGTGCCACTACTATCTGACACAATACAAAAAGGGAATGATGTCATTGACAAATATGCGAAAGAACCTCCCACAACAGCACAAACAGAATAGTGGGCATTGTACAAATAAGTACAAGTCAAGTGAAACTGTCTAGTATACACATAAGTATCACAGTAACAGCGATCCCAATATAATGCAGGCTGTAAACTGACAGACACGTAAATAGATGTATATAGGATCATAGCAGGTAACTAGGCTAATGGCCCTAGAGCCTTTCTAAGTCTAGCTATTAATAGCCCAGTTTTTCCAATTATCAATGCCCGGAATATTAGTGACTGCCCCATCATAGGTGCTCATAGTGGATAGTCAAACTGATGTAACCCTGTGTACATAGACATTGTATGTTATATATCAGACATGAGCACACATGATATGCAAGACAGTGTGCAGTAAGGTCATGATTTGTATAACTCAGAAACAAAGTTGACAGTGACAACATGGAAGATACCTGCCAGTACATGGATGCCAAGAACTGTGCATCTTTGCTGTCCATCATTGGCACTATAGTTCATGTTCTTGCAGATGTACAGCCAGAGTAGATAATGGGGTTTTACATGGAGTCCTTCAGGTTGGAAACATTGTCAGCAGTATTAAGCAAGACTTAGGTTCATAGGTTCATAGCTGTTTACTAGCATACTGACCACAAGGAACTTTTTAAGCCTAGCCATGCATCCTAAATCTCTGACAAGTTCTGGTACCCTTGATAAGTGTAAGCAGGGGCTTGGGAGGTGAAACATTTACAAGCAGGGACCTGGGAGATGAATCATTTACAGGTTGCCTATGTCCATTAGAGACATAGGTGCTAAACCAGGGATGAATTTCCTGTTCCCTATCTAATTGTCCAAGTTACACTTGAATTGGGTTGGGGAGGAACTCTGCTTCACATGTAGAATGAATGACACCATTTCCAGATGGGGAACCTGCTCCAGAGAAGGGGTAGTCTCTGGGATACATAGCTGTCTTTCCAGCAGGTCCCGTTTATATCACAGGCAAGGTTTAAGTGTTTAGAATGGGTAATTCTGGTGCTGATTGTTTTGCAGATATGCAGGAGGTACATCAGAGTGGGGTCTGACAATATCTTGTATGCCAGGCATAGATCTCCTCTCAACAGCCTGTAGGAATCAGAATACAGGGATAGGACCTTGAGGCAGTCTGCATAGGACACGTTACTTACACCCTGTATTCTTTTAGTGAGGAAACTCTATGGGCATTCCAACTGTTGGGCATGCCTGCTTAGGTACTTACAAAAGGAGACATTGTACTCACTCACAGGTCTGATGAATGGTGAATACAGAGAAACAATGATTTTCTTGAACCTAGATGCCATATCTTTGTTTATAAGCTGCACAACATAGAATGATTTCCTCACCACTGTAGATACGTGATGATCAAAGGCTAGATTACTGTCTATGTGTGCTCCCAAGTCCCTGACTACTGGGTCTGCTCTTAGGGTGTGTTTTCAATATGATAGTTACTAGGGGTTACTGAGTTCTGAGACATTTCTATAGAATTAATGACACCATTTCCAGAATGTGGCATGGTATATTGCAGTATTGTAAAGGTGTTAATAGAATAAGTAACCAGATGGCAAAGTCTATGACATGTCTGTAGAGCAACAAGGCAACCCATAGCACAAATCAATGGTTATTCACACCCTATGATATATTCTGGGCATCCCAGTAACAAAGGCACAAGCTCAATGCCAAAAAGTGCAGTGTCATCCCCTTTGGTAAAAACTCTGTACCCATGAACTACCACATAGGCAGCAATCTACTTAACACCGAATGTGTGATAAGAGACCTTGCGACACAGGTGGACAGTAGTCTCTCCTTTTAATAGTCACATCGCCACAGTAGTCAGGAAGCCCTTCTGCGTGGCACACCTCATCATAAAAGGGTTCTCATCCAGGAAAAAAGAGGTTATTGTTCCCCTCTACTCATCACTCATTAGACCCATTATAGAGTACAATGCCCCTTTTTGAATGTACCTCACAAGACATCTGCAGTAGCTGGAAAGGCCACAGAAGTACCTCACAAAGAGGATTACTGGCCTCAAACAAATGCCCTACACTGACCGCCTCAAAAAACTCCAGCTTTACTCCATAGTATATCTCCTACACCAAGGTGATCTCTGCCTAGCATATAAAGCTATGTCAAACCCAGAGTTGTTGGACATGCTACACCTAAAGAAATCCCAATCCCTCTGCGTTACATGCTCTAGGGACCTAAACCTTGTCACCACAATAAACAGGATACGTTGTAGGGATAGATTCCTGTCCCAGAGGCTTCCTATACTCTGGAACAAGTTACCCATCTATTTCAAGCAAAGTTCTTCATTAGCACTCTTCAAGAAAAATCTTGATGAGTGGATAGGAAATAGGAAATACACCCCAGGGATCACTTCTGTGTCTCTGCTGGACAGTGGCACAGGAAAATAACTTTCTTGGGTGGCATAAGCTATGGTACCTTGCTGGCTAGGCTTATGTAGGCCTTGGGCCGATAGCCTAGTACCTACCTATGAACCTATGAACCTATGAATGATAAACATGAAAGTAGCAATGGTTCAACAGTCTGTGTAAAATATGGGTTATTTTTGAAATGGGGTGAGTTACATAAACACAGAAACGATACTTTCCCTAGACTGCTGGACACTGGGACTGTATTCCTTGCTGAGGAAAATATCAGTAAAGGGCTGAAGATAGTTCACACTGCTGTGCATCTGTGTGGGTGAGACCACACGAGCTACTGATGCTCAACCACTAACATGAACAACAATGGCACATCGCCCACCATAGAGTGAATGCACAATTGATCACCTGTGGTTTGTTGAGTAATACTCTTAGACCACAGCAGATACATCCTCTTCAGACAACAGGCTCAGCAATGTCTGTGTCTTACAACTCTTCATATGCAGATTCATTCTGCAGAATATTAGTGGCTAATCCATTGTGGGTGCTCTGTGAGTAAGGGTCCACACCAGCAACTGAAGGTACTGTGATATATATATATATATATATATATATATATATATATATATATATATATATATACATATAGAGAGAGAGAGCGAGAGAGAGAGAGAGAGAGAGAGAGAGAGAGAAAGGAGGCAGAGAGAGAGAAAAACTTCTACATGGACCCTGAGGTATCCATATCTACCATTGCCACTGTCAGTCATATCTGTGACACCATCCCCATATCTCAGCAGTTCTTGTTATACTGGGCAAAAGTACTGCTATTCACGACTCACATTTATTAGCCATACAATTTTATGGAATATCCAGCTAGTGTTAAAAATCATTTCATTGACCATCACATCTTGTGAGGGACTTTGCCTTGCCACACATTACAGGGGACTGATTCCTGCAGCTGCAGATAAGAATAAGTATCTTGCCCTCCATTTGGACATCAAGTATAAGAACTGTGTAGCTCACAGCTCTAATCCAAAAATTTTAACTTCACTCCTCCTTTCTGTTCCTCTGTAACTTAGAAAAATATGCACAAACATAAGCATACATATAGACATGTATAGATAGAGATATACTGACAGTACAAATTTCTTGTTTTGTATATGTAAATCTTCACCATAGGAATGGGAGTTTATGTATTTGCTTCTTTGTTTGTTTATTTATTATTTGTTAATTGGGAATTAGGCTTAATACAGAGCACATTTAATGCCGTGTATTCGCGGTGGTGCAGCAGTAGTGTTGTTGCCTCACAGCAAGAGGTTCTCCCATTCGATTCTCGGCTGGAGTTTGGGGAGTGCCTTCTGTGTGGAGTCTGCATGTCCTCCCCGTGGTTGGGTGGGCGTTCAAAAGACGTGTAAATGGGCATGCCTTCGTTGAAGGTTGAACATTGAGCTGGTACCTCGGCATTCATGAAAATCTACTGCCAATCATTAGCGGACCGGAGTTTCGCTGTGGCGACCCCTAACCGGGAAAAGCCGAAAGACAACAACAACAACAGAGCACATTTAATGCTGTATACTGATTATGCTTAATACACTGTAAACCTCTTACAGAAATGCAACATACACATATGTAATGAAATATCTGCCAGCATGCAATTAATGTCTGGTTTAACACTTCTTACATTCATAGCTTCATAGATCAGTACTAGGCTAACTGCCCTTGTGAGCCATTTTAAGCCTAGCCAATTATCCCATATGAGAATCAAACCCTGCACCTTATGTCTGTAAGGTATGTACAGAGGTATGGATGGTGCAGCGGTGCAGTGGTAGCATTGTCGCTTCACAGCAAGAGGTTCTCCCGTCCTATTCTCAGCTGGGGTGCCTTCTGTGATGAGTCTGCATGTCCTCCCTTCATTTGTGTGGGTTTCCTCTGGGTGCTCTGGTTTCCTCCCACATACAAAGACATGTGTCTGGAGTATTTCTCCCCAGGCTTCCACTGAAAGTTGGCTTTGTTCCAAGTTGGACTTTCCCAGTAAACAAATGTTAAATAAAATAAATAAAGTAAACACCTTAGCCATTAAGCCAACCTCCCACCCTATTATGTCACTCAGACGGGACTCGAACCCACAATCCTTGGCTTAGGAGGCCAATGCCATATCCATTAGGCCACTGGGGCAGATAATCAACTATTTTGCTAAGTATAAAAGTCAATATCTAATTAGTCAGTGACAAAGCTAAAATAGAGGGAAAAGTATGTAGACTTTTGATATCATTTCTTCTGATAACATTTGTAGTATTTGTAGCAAATGTGGAAAGTACAACAGTGGTTATTGGACTGGAAAAGGTCAATTTATATTCCAATCCTCAAAAAGGTCAATGTTAAAAAGTACTCTGTTTATTGGACATTTGCCCTTTTTATGATAAGATGGAAATACTCAAGATTCTGCAAACTAGAATCCATAATATGTATAGTATTATATGGATTGAATTGCTGGGTTTTGAAAGTGGAGAGGTACCAGAAATTTTAAATTGCCATCGTCTGCCAGATAATAAATAAAAATATTTATTTCTACTTTTTTGACTACTGTAAAGCCTTTGACTTTGTGCATGATAAAAATGATGGGTAGCTGTTAAAAAAATGGGGATATGAGGTCACCTTATTTGTTTCCTATGGAATATGTATGCAGAACAATAAACAGCAGTTCAAATTGAATATGGAATAATTGACATGTTCAAGATTAGCGAAGAAGTGTGATAAGGTTGTATATAGCCACTCTTCTTAATTAACTTACATACTGAATATATCATACAAAATGTTGGGAAAGATAAATCGAATGTTGGAAGTAAATTTGAAATGAGAAGTATTAGCAACATCTGATATGCAGATGATACAACTGAGATGGAAGAACTTGATAAAGAGTTGCAGCCTGCAAATGAAGATGAAAGATGAAAGTCCAAAAGATAACTTGCTACTCGGAATACAAAAAAAAAAAAAAATGATTTAATCCTGCTCAATATTTTTTTTACAAATAGGTGGGGAAGAAGTGGAGGTAGTCCAAGATTTTATTTTTATAGGCTCAATGATTTCTGCAGATGATGATTGTAGCCATGACATTAAAATATGATTGCTTCTAGGAAGGAAATTTAAGACTGTAAAGCGCAAAAGCATCACATTATCAACAAGTTCATATAGTCAAAACTTTGGTTTTCCCACTAATAGCATGTGTGTGTGAGGGCTGACTATAAAATTAAGGCTGTAAGCTGGAAAATTAAAGCATTTGAAGTGGAGTGTTGTGGACAGCATTTGAGAATTCCATGGACTGCAAGAAGCTCATCTCAGTTAATACTTAAGGAATTAACTCCAGACTGTTCACTAGAAACAGTCTGGCAACATAATGCAAAGACGGGATTCATTACAGAAGACACTGATGCTGGGAAAGATTGAAGGCAAAAGAAGAAGGAGGCTGCAGAGGCTAAGATGGATAGATAGCTTTACAGCAGTAATGAGTAAGAATTTGCAAGAACTTAAAGAAGCATCTGTCAACAGGCAGGACTGCTGTGCTAAAGTCCTTCATGTTACAATTCGTCAGACTCAACTAAGCAATATCAGCAACAATAAATAATAAAATGAAATAAAAGATCCATAAAAAATAAATAAATAGTACAATATTAGACATAAAGCAATAAATTACATTTGAGAGATGTGATACGTCTCACATAGTAATTTGTGGGAAGTTCAGATACTGTGGAGTAGTTGCACTACTGCACACCAGGCATTTGTCCTTTTCTTCATTGATATGCACCTTGGCGTTAGTATATATAAGTTAGGGAGTAATAGTTTCAGAGTACTGGTGCTCACAATCAGAGGATCCATAGAATAATCATAAACCCATCATGTTTCATTGTGAAGCAATATTCTATACAGACTGTCCTGAATTAGTTAGTGAAGTGTTTCATACTATTTTCCACAGAGATGTCTATCTGCAGTAAAAGATTTTTTCCTAAGAAGAAAAAACAGATATGAACACAAACAGGGATGTGCATCTTAAAGAACACTCACTTTATTAACAGTGTTATGTACTGCATAAGTTAAAAAGATGATTAACAAGAAAGAATGGAAAGAAAAAAACTTTATTTGTAACAACTATATTAGTGATTGCTGGCATGGGGTTTTGAAATCACAGATTTGCTAAGTCATCACTTGGAGAGATAATGTCTTGTAATTTATGCTGTCTTCTGCTCAAGTTATAATATGACTTAATTTCTTAAATCACTGCTTTGTGATTAAGTATATTAATTAGAGTTCCTGTTTCACTTGTCTCATTCTAACAGAGCTAGATTAAGGTCAAATGGGGCACAAAGCATAACCCTGCAGCCATACTAATATTATCTTACTTGGCTGTCATTCCATTTACCATAAAACACTGTTCAAGCATGTCAGTGTGCATACAGTTTTCTTACAATAATCCCAGAAATTTGGATTTAATTTAGAACTTCTACTAAACATTTTACAGCAAAAACGTTGACTGGGATTTGTTAAACAAAACACTGTCTTATTGAAAACCGACCTAGCATGAGCAATAGTAAGCTTCCCTTGCCTTGAAACTCACATTTATTGAAAATGTATCTGACAACTCATTAAACTACAAGAGACATGCTAGGATTCATAGTCAAACAACAGCTATATGGAGGATGCCTGGATTTAAAAGACAAATATGTAATATATTTGCTAACACTTGGGACAGCCCACTGGACACAAGCGTCCATTTTTAGGGACATCCTAGGATCATTATCTGGTGAAATGACTTAGTCAAAGAACAAAGACTGAGAGAATCAAACCCTGTACTGCAGAAGCAGCTAATTAACAGTTCATAGCCTTACTCACCTGCAATACGTACCAGATAAGCTGTTGCAGCCCAAAGCAGTGCATTTCATAGTTGAATACCTACAAAAATCAAAATAAATTAAAATGCATTCATAGTTAAAATATTGGAATTAAGCTCATAGACTTCATGCTGTCATGTTTATTTTCAGTCCTATAATAAATATACTGTTAACTGTCACCAAAACAAGGAGAGCAAGCACTGTATTCAAAGAATATGTTCATATAATGATACCCTTGTTTACTAAAATCGATTTCTTCCTTATTCCTTAATGCAGGAACTGAATATTTATAGACATACACACACACACACACACACACACACACACACACACACACACACACACACACACACACACACACACACACACTCATGACCATCAACTGCAGTCCATTGTGCGATTGCATATACTAAGATATTTGCTTGTGATCAAATGAATGAACAAATACACAAATAAATGCTATTCCAGCTTGCTGCTGTGAGAACCATACAGTGCAACTCATTGGACCCTCCATGCCTATCCAACATCTTAGCTCAAGAATCACTGACAAAGATCCACAATCAGAACCATATTTTAAATATTGGTCTTATACTTAGAAAGTTGCTAGTATAACATGGTTTCTGTTAGCAAGCATTTTCTGAAGGGTATAAAGTCTTGAAACTCACGTCTGTTATTACTTAGTGACTACAGCCCACTGTGAAGGAATGAGATTTTCTATGAGAAAACAAACAAGAGTGGAATCCATCTTGAATTAAAACACAGTCTAGGTTCATGTGACTTAGAATGTTAATGTTGAAGCAGTTCTGTGCTTTCCTTAGATTAGCAGGTCTTTGCAGACAATCTACTTCTAATTTTGCAAGAGTAGTAAAGCCACTTTTAGAATTCCTTAAAAAAGACATCCCTGAATTTCTACCTTGAGAAAAAAATAAACAAAAAAAAAATGTTCATTCATCTGAAAACGTTCCTTCTTTAGCCTTCATGTTCTTGGCTTATAGAATTATCATTAGACTTAACACAATGACAAAATAATGGTTTTAGGCCTGCTGCATTTTTTAGCACTTGTAGCAGCAAGCCCCCCACACTGCTTCAGGGAGGTGGAGCTGCTACTGCTATTACTAGAATATTAGCTATAGCATCTTCCCGTACACTTGGACACAAATCATTTGTTGCAATTCCACATTCTGTAAAAACCTTGTTATTAAAAATAAACTAGATTAAGTAATTAGCAGAAGCATAGCTGGCTCAACCAACACCCTATGTCGGTACCATGAATCATTGCCCCACCCCCTCAGCTGTTCAGGTGAAGAGCAGAAAAAAAAAACTTTACTGTGTTATGCCAATCAGCTGATCACCACATTGTAGAGACTGGCTTATTACAGATCCATGCCCACCCCCAAAAAACACACTTTCCCTCTACTGGCACACCAACCAGGTGGCCAGGTGCACAATCTGCTCCACCTCCCTCCTGCCCAGCCATTCAGGTCCATTTCTGCACCATGCCCATGATCTTCCTCCATTTTATTAAAAAAAAATAATAATAATTTCTTTTTTATTATGAAGTGTAGCAAACAGTTGTACAGTTTATACCCTGCCTGCACGGAGAGCTACAGTGCTCGGGTTTTAGTTAAAAAAGTGTTTTTTTTTACTTTTAAAGTGTAACAAACTGGGTGCTACAGTTGCTACAGTTCAGACCACAGACAGTGCACTATAGTGCTCAGGTTTGACTGTAAATGCAATACCAGTTTTTAAAAGCTGGCCTTTTTGCCACACCCTAGCCATGCTACTGCTCATCAGCATCTCCATTTTCTAATATGAACTTTCACTATTAAATAACTTCTCAATGAAAACGATTAGGTGCCCACCTTTAAATCTTGCATCTTTAATTCTAACAGGGGTTGAAAAATGCCTTACAGCTGTGTGCTTATTGCTAACCATGTGCTTCCTCCTACATCTAACCTAAGACCAAAACTTATCTTGTTTGTAAATGGACTCTGTACTCACAGAGAAAATAGCTCACTCATGGCAACATTTTCTGTTGGTATTACAGATCAAATCCTGCTTAGAGAAAATTTAAATGAAAATGTGTCAGCTGATGTTGCAGAACTATTAGCTATCACTGAAGCATACAAACTAGTAAAGGATAAAACAATATTTTCACATTCTCTTGTTATGCTTATGTAGTGATTCATGTGTTTAAGATACTATAGAGAAAAAAAGATATTTGACATCATCAGGTCCTGTCATAAAAATGTGTTTTTTTGTAGCTCAGTTGTTAGATGCACTCTTATTGCCAAAATAAAAAGTTATAACTAAACGTACAGCCCACAATATTCAAAGATTCAAAGATTCAAAGCAAACTTTATTGTCATTTACAGATACACATGTGTAAACCTAATCAAAATTGCAAGTATCAGCTCACCATGAGAGTACAGAATAAACATAGCATATAACAAATACAACATTAAGGCATATCATGTAAAGGAATTAGAGACTAATGACTATGCCACAAGAACATAAGAAAAAAGCTAACCCCCATGTAGTCATATAAATACTGTATAGTAGCAGCATGACAGGTAAGACTGGTTATTGCACATGAACTAAAACTGTCACTCTTTATGTATTATTACATAAAGCAAGTAACAGGCAATTGCACTTGAATATGAATACATAACTAAGCAATTGAATAAATATTGCACGTTCCAAACAACACACTGTTATTTAGTTAATTTGTGGTGGAGTCACTAGGACTGGTGTCTGGGTTAATACATCTTATCACCATTGAGTAGAAGCTGTTAATGGATCTGGAGGTCCTACAATGAATACTGTGATACCTCCTGCCAGATGACAGTTGTGTAAACCAGTCATGTGCAGGGTCTGATGAGTCATTAAGTATTTTGTGGGATCTTTTAGGCTACTTGCTGTGAATAGCTCTTGGATCGATGGTAGGCTGGTGCCCATGATTTTCTCAGCAACTCTCACCACTCTCTGTTGCTTCTTCCTTTCAGCTACTGTACAGTTTCCTAACCAAACAGTGAAGTTACAGGTGCGAATGCTCTCAATAGCTCCTCTGTAGAAGGTGGAGAGAACAGTAAGTGGGATATTTTCTCTTATGAGCCTTCTCAGAAAGTGGAGACATTGATGGGCCTCTTTGACCAACTGACCAGTATTCACAGTCCAAGAGAGATCCTCTGAAATGTGTACTTCTAGAAATTTTGTAATTTTAACCCTTTTCACCTCTTCACTATTAATTTTCAGGAATGAGTGGGCAGTTGACCTTTTCCTGAAGTCATTGATGACTTCCTTTGTTTTATGTTCAGGTCTTTCTCACACACCAGTCGATCGGAGAGTTGACCTTGTCTCTGTATGCCCTCATCCTCTCCTTTGATGAGGCACATGACTGTGGTGTCATCTGCAAACTTGATGATATGATTGGATCTGTGTTTTGCAGGACAGTTGTGGGTAAGGATGGTGAACAGCAGCAGGCTGAGTACACATCCCTGAGGAACACCGGTGTTGAGAATTATGCACCCTGAGGTGTTATTTCCTACACATTCCCGGTGGTCTGTTGATCAAGAAGTCTAAGATTCAGTTACAAAGGTGCCTGTTAATTCAAAGTTTGACTAGCTTATTGATAAGTTGCATTGGAACCACAGTATTAAATGCCGAACTGAAGTCTATGAACAACAGTCTGACATCATTGTTCTTTCCCTGTAGATGGTCAAGTGAGAGGTGCAATGCCACAGATATGGCATCAGCAGTGGACCTGTTTGCCTGATAAGTGAATTGCAGAGGATCAAAGGTTGATGGCAGAACTGATGACAGGTGCTTTTTAATAATCCTCTCAAAACATTTCATGATGTTAGAAGTTAAAGCAACTGGTCTGTAGTCATTCAGGCAAGAGGGATTGCCTTTTTTGGGAAGAGGGATGATATTTGTTGCCTTTAAACAAGAGGGTACTTTTTCTAGAGCAAGGGAGGTGTTGAAAATATCTGTCATATCTGACCATAGTTGATCTGCACACCATTTTAGTACTTTGCCCAGTATATTGTCTGGGCCAGCAGCCTTCTTGGGGTTCACTTTCTTTAGCTAACCTCTCACTTCCTCAGCGTTAAGACTGATCACCTCCTTATTCTGGTCAGTGGGTAACCTAGTTACAAGCAAGTTATAACTCTGCTTTCTTCAAATCTACCAAAGAAGGAGTTCAGCATGTCCAGGAATGCAATGCTATCTTCACACTGAGCTGTACTGATTTTATAATCGGTGATCTGTTGTATCCCTTGCCAAAGACTCCTTGTATCCCTCATGCCCTCGAAGCGACTTGGTACCCTTCTTCCATACTCCCTTTTAGCCTCTTTAATGCCTCTTTTTAGATTTGCTCTGGATTCACTTAGACCTTACTTGTCTTTTGACCTGAATACTGCATTCCTTACCTTCAGGATTTCATAGACTTTATTAGTGAACTGAGGCTTTTGGTTTGCTCTAATTGTGATACTTTTGGTGATAGATACATTATCAGCACACTTTGAGATGTGTGCCATTACTGCTTCTGTGTAGTCAGCTATGCTTACCTATTGATCTGATGTGGCTATCTCTCTGAATACATCCCAGCAGGTACTTTCAAAACAGTCCTGGATACATTCCATTGCCCTCTCATGCCGCACCCTGATCTGCTTCACCATGGGCTTTTCTCTGATCAGAGCAGATTTGTAGGCTGGTAGAAGCATGATGGAAAGGTGATGGAAAGGTGATCAGTCCTTCCTATATTATGTTGTTGTACTGCCTTGCAGGCTGCTTTTATGTTGGCGTATGCCCTCTCCAAATATGCTTGTACCCTTGTGGGAAAATCTACATATGGATAATAGTGGGGTAGCACCTCTCTCAGATCAGCTCAATTGAAGTCACTTGCTACCACGTGTGCAAAGTCTGAGTTTTTACTCTGTAGCTCACAGACTGTTAACTCTTACATTTTAAAGAGAAAATTCCTTGCAAATATAGTGCCTAAACCAACCACACTTTATAACTCTGATTTCTTTCTGTAGCCATCTGAAACTAAAATGATCCTGTATCATTACAAAACAATTTTTTTTCAAAAATAGGCTGGAGACTCCAAAAAGATAAGGTGGCTACATTATAGCTGCTACCATTCACTGGATTCATTATGTTGCCATCAGGATGGAAGACTAGTAGCACCATGTCCATTTTTACAATTGGTTTGTGTGCATCATTTTTCCTCTTTCCAAAAAGAAAAAATGCTCTAATGTGCCAGGTTGCCACACCAACTGATATGCCTACTACATTTCCAGTGTTATCCAGCATATACTTAATACATGACAAGTATGCATTCAATATAATAGGTTCATAGGTTGGTACTAGGCTATCAGCCCTAGGGCCTATACAAGCCTAGCCATAACATTTCCCTGGCTATTTCTTCCCACACTATTTACTTATATAATGTTTCAAACACAAACATTATTTAAATCATGGGAGCCTTTTTGTTATAGCCAAACTGATTTCTGTAAACTGCCTCAATGTCAGACTTTTTGTTACTTGTTAATAATCATAAATGTATTTTTCTGGGTGGTTTAAAGCCTACCCAAGCAAGTGAAATGATGCTGTTACCATAACCAAAAAGTTATTAGTTCTGAGGTTTGGTGTTCCATACTGCATTCACTTAGATAGAAGCACCCATTTCCCTAGCCAAATAGATTAACAATTATGTAAAAAAATGAACATGACTGCTTAATATTACTGTTCTCATTTCCATGAAGCCTCTGGGATAGTAAAAACAATAATCAAACTGCTAAAACTAGATTAGCCATGATGTGTATAGAGACAGGTCTAAAATGGCCAAAATGCATAACCTTTAAAATTATTTAGTATTTTAATGCTGTTAGCACTTCTAGAAAATATTCCCCTCATGAAATTCTCATGGGATGTCCCATGAGGTTACCAGCTACACCACTGCCTCATAACTTGGAGTTACAAAATATTGATAAAGCCACTTTTCTGTACTGTAAAATGTATTTCTGTTTTGAAAAAAAATCTACTGCTAAACAGCATCAGGTCAACAGTAGCCTGAACCCTCTTCTGGCCATGACACCAGTCCTGGTGATTGGCTCTATATCAGATCATTTATGTGACAACATTCACTTTAGCTAAGATACAAAGGTCCTTTCCTGGTCATCCACACAACAGCAACAGCCACAGACATCCAATGTGAGGGCACAGCACCATGGATTCTTGTTTCCCACATAAAAAAATCCACATAGCTGGGTAAATCCATGTGTAAATGCCAGAATCCACTGAGCACTATCAAGACCAGAAGCAGCTACCATGGAGTTTCCAGCTGGACTACAGCCCAAACCCAACTTGTTACCACTAGATGAGAAAATTATGTGACTTAATGCCACCTGTGATGCCATCACCCAGATGAGCTGACTTTAGATATATCGTGCAAATCAAACAACAAAGTGCTATTTGTGAAAATCATCGTTCCATATGCAGGAGGTCAAAATGTATTTAGCAGCCATCAAAATAGTCATTAAGCCAGAATAACTTGCCCCTGCCTACAATTCCTTGAACAACAACTGCAGTTATTTTCATTTCAGTACTACTGTAACTTTAAAATTAATGTTATAATCATCTTTGTCCTGCTACAGTGATTGTTACTTCCTAAACATTACGAATAATGTTTTTTCTTCCACCAAAAATAGTGGAACACATTGGTATCCCTACTGCCAAAACTTTAAAAATATCAAACTGCTGGGTGTGATGTGCTACTACATCTGCTAATGATGCAGGCATACCCATGGCAGCAATCCTATACATTGTATCAAAATACCCAAAGTTTTGTGAACTGTAGATGTTAACCACCAAAAGGACAACAAAAACAGAATAGTCCATTCATCTATCTCCATCATAATAAAATGGTTACCTGTGTGACATCCCACTCTGGGCCAGTAATGAAGAAGCCTGATGTGTGGTATAAGCACATATTCATCAAGGACACCCACACCTCAAGGTTGGTGGCAACGCACAATGCATCGGAGACCATCCAGGTGCAATTAACCATAGGCAAAACTGCTCTGCAATTTGTAGCATGTTACAGGCCACCCTCTCAAACTCAGGAAACTCACATAGGTTTCCTGAAAACATTGGAGGGGATAAATGTATCTCCAAACACCATCATACTAGGTGACTTCAACTACCCTAATATAGACTGGGATCACTACTCAAGCCCAAACACTCTAGCCCAAAGGTTCCTGAAGTTCATAAACTCAAATGCCATGGAACAACTAGTCACCATCCCCACAAGAGGTGAAAACATACTCAACCTCATCATCACGAACATGGGATCACAATGTTGAACACCGGAAGTATACCCCTCACTGGTGAGATCTGATCATAAACTAATCTCACTGAAGGTCCTCATCCCGCCCCCACCTGAGATAAAAAAGACCACAGTGAAGAACTTCTCAAAAGCCGACTTCACACTTCTAAAGACTAGTGTGGTCTCTTTTAAGGCCCCCGAGCTGGCGGTAAACATTACTCAAGCCGCTGAATCACTTACAAATGCCTTCTACCAGCACCTACAGGACTGCATGGATCAGGCAATCCCAAACAAAACAAAGACTCTTTGTACCAAAGGCAAGCGTCCAGTCTGGTGGACCCCAGCCATAAACAAGCTCTACAACAAAAGGAGAAAGCTACTACAAGATAGAGCAAAATCCTTAAAAGGTAAGACACCTTTGATCATTATAAGTAAAAAACTAAGAGCTCTCATAAAATCATCCAAGGCAAATTTTGAGAGAAAAATCGCTAAGGACCCAAAGACAATCATAAGGCCTTCTTTAGCTATGTTAGAAACCTGGGAGGAAACTCCCAGATATGCTCAGAATTAGTTCAAAATGATGTGAAAATTACTGAACCTACAGACATTGCCAATATACTGGCTGACAGGTTCAGTGCAAACTTCTCCCCAAAGGAGAGATATCTATACCAGAGGATTGTAGCCCCCAAACATCTCTAACGCCCAGGTGAGAACTGCTCTCTCTAAGGCGAAAAACACAGCATCCATGGGACCGGATGGTGTCCCCGGCTGTGTGCTCCACGAACTCAACGAGGAATTAAACCCGCAGTTAGGACAGCTGTTTAATCTTAGCCTCACCTCAGGATACGTACCCAAGGAGTGGCACACGGCAACTGTGGTCCCACTTCACAAAGGCGGTGCCTCCACCGATCCTGGAAATTACCATCCCATCAGCTTGACAAGCCTGATCTGCAAAGCCATGGAGAGGATCATAATGGAACTCATAAATAAAGACATAGGGAACTTGCAGACTTTGGATCCAACTCAGTTTGGCTTTATCAAAGGCAGATCATGTCTTTTAAACTTGGTCGACTTTTTCGAAACAGTCACCAAGGCCATTGATGAGGGAAAGGCAGTCCATACAGCCTACCTCAACCTGGCAAAGGCTTTCGACACAATACCCCACTCAGGTATCGTTGAAAAACTCATCAGCTTATATGTAAACCCATACATCACAAGATGGGTTGCAAACTGGCTAAGTGACAGAACCCACAGGGTCAGAGTTGCTGGCGCCATGTCAGACTCAAAGCCTGTCACAAGTGGGGTCCCACAGGGCTCAGTCCTGGGCCCACTCTTGTTCGGCATCTACTTTTCTGAAGTACAAGCAAACACAGGAGGGTTATGGCTGACAAAGTTTGCAGATGACTGCAAACTGGGCGCCATAGTCGAAAACACATCTGACACAGATACCCTTCAGAAGGGTCTCACAGAAACGGATAACTGGTGTCAGAGCCATGGCCTAAAGTTAAACGCCAAGAAATGCATAGTCATACCCTTCGGGAAAAACAAGGTTACCCCTAGCTACCATATAGGTGGCAATCCACTGAGCACAGAAGAAGTTATCAGGGATCTGGGGACTCAGGTTGAAAGTAACCTTTCGTTTGACACTCATGTTGCTAAAGTAGTTAAGAAGACCTTCTACATTGCCCACCTGATCATGAAGGGATTCACATCTAGATCAAGGGAGGTCATCGTCCCCCTGTACTCATCACTCATTAGACCAATGATTGAGTACAATGCCCCATTCGGAATGTATCTGACCCGACACTTGCAGCAGCTGGAAAGGACCCAAAAGTTCCTCACCAAAAGGATAAAGGGTCTCAAAAATATGTCTTATGCTGCCCGACTGAAAGAACTTCAGCTCTATTTAGTCGCTTACCGCTTGCTCAGAGGCGACCTGTGCCTGACATACAAGGCCATGTCAAACCCAGATTTGATGAACATGCTTCACCTCAAAAAATCTAGATCCCTCAGAACTACAAGGGCGGGAGACTTAAACCTTGACACGGTTATTAATAGGACGTGCTGGAGGGACAGATTCATCACCCAAAGACTCCCTATGCTGTGGAACAAAATCCCGGTACATGTGAGGCAGAGCACCTCGCTGGCCATGTTCAAGAGAAATCTTGACCAATGGATAGGAGATCGCAGATATACAAAAAACAAAGAGCCAGCACAATTGACTTCAAAATAACTTTGTATTCATAAATACATACAGCAAACAGACCGGTTTCGGCTGGATAAACACAACCTTCCTCAGTGTAAAGAGCACCAAACAAAAAATATGCTGTTTAAATAATATACAGCCATTTCCCATTGGTAGAATACTCATAAATATTCATTAAGTCCTGGTGGGAATAAACCCCCTAACTTGATGATCCACTTTCTTTCTTTATTATTTAGAATATTATGCCAATCAGTTTTATTAAGGCGATTACCATGAATAACATCAATCACCATAAAATTGAACTGTGCAGTGGGATGCAATAAATGATGTTTATATAAAGCATTTGTGATTTTTTTATGCTTAATATTACTTATATGTTCTGAAATCCGTGATCTTAATGGACGAGACGTCTGTCCTATGTAGAAAGCTCCACATTGGCAAGTAGCAAGGTAAACAACCCAATCATTGCTACAATTGGCAAAAAAGCCTACATCATAAACCCTGGAGCAATTTCTACTAGAAAAAGCCTTAGCTGTGGTCACATATCTACAATTCGAGCAATGACCACATGGAAAACATCCATATAAGGCTTTACCTGACAATGTGGTCTGTTTGTGTGTGGGGAATTTGGTGTCACAGTGCTTGTAATGATTGAAATCGGATTTCAAATTTTTTCCATTCCTATATGAGAAAATACATCTGTTTGGAATAAAATTAGCAATATTATAATCAGATTGAAGAATATTCCAATTCCTATGAACACTATCCAAAAGACAATTAGTGTTACGAGCATAGGTGGTAACAAATCTTAGTGTAGTGGATGTAACAGCAATTTTATCCCTATATTGAAGTAATACTGACCTATCCATGTTATGTACCTGATTTTTAGCCATTGTAATATTACCAACCTGGTATCCTCGTTGTATAAATCTGTCCGTGAGGTCTCTCTCATTCAAACAAAATGTATGTGTCTTGGAACAAATGCGTTTTGCCCTTATAAACTGTGATTTAGGAATATTCCTAGTGATGTGTGGTGGATGGTAGCTGGAAGCATGTAGGACTGAATTATATTGTGGGAACTTTCGAAACATTTCACTGTCCAAGGTGCCATCTGGCAGCTTATGTATAAGAACATCCAAAAAGGTAATGTTATTTTTATCATGATGTTCAGTGAAAGTCAGTCCCCATTGATTTGTATTAAGATATGAAACAAAATCAACAAGTCCAGATTCATTTCCCCTCCAAACCAACCACACATCATCTAGGTATCGCCTCCATATGTCCATATCATGTAAAAAGGTGTTTCTGGAAACATCATAAATAATATTAGACTCAACATAAGCCATGAAAAGGTCAACGTATATGGGGGCAAAAGATGCCCCCGTAGCTGTACCTTTAATTTGCCAGAAACACAGATTTTTGTAGTTAAATACATTACATGTTAGGACATATCTGGCAATATCAATCAAAAAGGAATTGAACAGTGGAGAATACAGTTTAGCAATATCAAGCCAATATGCCAAGGCTTTCAATCCTGCCTGGTGTGGTATATTCGTGTAGAGTGCACTCACATCTAGTGTACATAAAAAACAATCAGGTTCAAGTTGTGTATCAGATATTATTTGTAGAAAGTTAGTAGTATCCTTTAACCTAGATCTGATAAATGGTAATAATGGTTTCAAATGTTTGGTCAAAAACATGGACAAAGGCTCTGTAACATAGCCCCTGCCAGATACTATGGGTCTGCCCGGAGGATTGTCAACATTCTTATGGATTTTAGGTAAAAAGTAAATATATTGTGCATGGGAATCCACTATAGACAAATGTTGAAAGACTTCATTGTTGATGATACCATGATCCTTAGCATCAACAAGAAAACACTTTATACATTTAACAAATCTTGAAGTCGGATCAACCGACATAAGAGAATAGTATCTAGTGTCAAAAAGCTGTCTCCGAGCCTCCCTATCATAATCCGTCCAGTTTTGCACAACCACAGCCCCACCCTTATCAGCTGTAGTAATAACAATATCCTTGTTATTCTGTAGGTCACATATAGCCTTTTTCTCCATAGAGGATCTTCTTCTTCTTCTTCTTTCGGCTTTTCCCGGTTAGGGGTCGCCACAGCGGATCACCTTGTCTGCACATTGAATGGCAGTGGAGTTTTACGGTGTCGAGTTGCCAGCCCGGCGCCCAACCTTCCACAGAAGGCACACTCACACGCACACCTAGGGCCAATTTAGAGTGTCCAATCCACCTGCAGCATGTCTTTGGGATGTGGGAGGAAACCGGAGCACCCGGAGGAAACCCACGCGACCACAGGGAGGACATGCAGACTCCGCACAGAAGGCACCCCAGCCGAGGATCGAACCGGAGAACCTCTTGCTGTGAGGCGGCAATGCTAACCACTGCACCACCGTGGCCACCCTTTTCTCCATCGAGGATACATTGTTATATTTAACAACAGCATCAGAACTGAAGTAGTGTAGATCCTTGAGCACACTATTTAGAAATAGGTGGACTGTGTCATGCATAGGTGGTACAAAACTGGATTTATGGTAAGTAAATTTACCATGATCTATATTATAACCAGAATCACCAAAATGTAATCTAAGGTTAAGCAATCTACAGAAATTAACTACATCTTGAGCAAGTGCATCTTCAGAAATCATAAACCCAGGTATGAAACTGAGACCTTTATTCAAAATGGAGATATGTGTAGGGGATAAAACAACATCAGACAAGTTAAGCACATTATTGGAATCTACATCATTCAATTTTTCAGAGCCATTGCTAATAGGCCTTGAATATTTTGAACCCTTCCGATGTTTACGTCCCCCCCGTCTCCGTTTACTTCTAAGGGACAACCCCTGGTGTTCTTTTGGGAGAGGGTGACCCCGATGCTGCCAGGGATTCGTTGTCTGTACCAGACGACGTATCGTCACAAGATGAAGTGGTCCCATTATAATTTTTACGTAAAATGGACCTAGGTCTTTTACATTTCAAGGTAGAAGCTGGAGGGTTATTAAACCTCACATGCTTAGTCTGATACAAAAATGGATTTCCACGTAGATAATCTTCCTGGTCCCTATGGAATTTCTTCATTTTCCTTGATTTCAATTCAGCATCATATTTTTTAAGGTCAACTGCTACCTTATTCAGTTTAGCTTCAAAGGAAGGTTCTTTTTCGAAAACCTTAAGTTTGTCCGCTAGAGCAGTAATGCCTGTAAGGCCCCTATCAATAGCCCTATTGTGAAAATTTAACAATTCAATAACAAAAGCCATAGTGGCTTCCTGTTGTATTTTGGACCAATTTTTGGTCAGCTCCTCATCCATATTATTGACATGTGGGACCGTACGAATGCGTAATCCCCTAGGGGTAATGTTAGCAGTCTGATATGCCCTAAAGAGCTTACCGTGCCATACATTAGCACGCAATTGTCTGAGCTGCTTGTTAAGGTCATCAATCAAAACTTGACACGATGACTCAGAACCACCCAATTCAGTGGGTTGAATATTCCCATTATTATTATTGGTTAAACCAAAGA
Source organism: Protopterus annectens (assembly GCF_019279795.1). Taxonomy (NCBI): domain Eukaryota; kingdom Metazoa; phylum Chordata; order Ceratodontiformes; family Protopteridae; genus Protopterus; species Protopterus annectens. Next base: position 507,946,057 of record NC_056751.1, on the reverse strand, counting down.
CCCCTAGGTCATCTTTATCTGCAACCAAACCCGAAATAAGGTTCGATAGATCCATACTGATAACTACAATATCAGAAGGTCTATACTGTCAATATTGGTATCAAACTGAACCAAGACAGTCCAATCAAGATAGTCTGAATATCAATAGCTGTCAATAATGGTTATTTTAAAGATAAACCACGACAACCCAAAACCACAATGGACAATAACAGCAAAAGACACCAAAAATAATGTGTAATAGCTGCGTCCACAACAACTACAAAAAAACCAAAGGTCCAAATGTAGATTAATACAAATCAACCAAATATGTGATATTGGGAGACTTTACTAGCATTAAGGCAGTAACGGACCAAAAAAAGGCTTTTAAATATAGTGTATGCTGAATTGAGATCCAATGGCCCTATCCAAAAAAGGATGGCAGGATAGATCCCAGAGGGACCAGGACAGACAATAATCCACTCTAAATAAATTAGAAGGGAATAACATATATGTTATTAATTAAACAGTGCTATCAGACAATCAAACACACTAATTTATAGTATACATATATGTTTACCATACCCAAGTATAACCCCACATGCTGACATGATACAGCTACTACCAAATATAAAGGTAAAAAAAATATGTGATGAAACTCTGAAACCAATTGTTATGCTGACCCAGGATGCTGTGATATTCAGTTCAATATATCAAAATTTATATATGAAACTAAATAGAAACCCTGAAAAAGTAAATCTAAAGAACCCCAATCATGGATATACCTCCAATCATTGAAAACATTGCAAAAACAGTAATCTGACTACCAGTGAGACAATGACCTAGCTATATTCATATATTCATAGATATTGATGACCTGAGACCCAAAATATCAAAAATATCTATCACTTAACTGTCCAATTGCAGATAATTATTACTAAAAAAGGGAACCACATATATCCTGTATAAACTATAGGTTATACATTGGCTTGGACACAAAATCTGAAGAAATCGCATAAATGATAAACATACATGCTTAGAAGAATTAGAGATCCAAAATTATAAATGTATACCATAATAATTACAACATGAATACCAATGGGTAAATGTTACAATTGTTCAAAATAGAACTGCTGAAAAACTCAAGATGGCTCCCAGTTTTACCCAAAAGCCAGGTAACATCAAGAGCGTGTCCATAAAGAAAAGGTCCATATTATATCCCCATAACAGAAAAAGTCCAAAATTGTATTGGTTCTTAGTACTGTAGATCGGGTGTATACACAACATAACAGTCCAAACATCCAGACATGTTGTAGAAGAACTCCAAAAAAATATATAGTGTCAAGATATAAAAAATGATGAATCTCCCGGTCGCTAGACCGGAAATCCAAACCCGTGTATATGCGAGTTGTTTATAGTATTAAATGGCAAAAAAATTTGCCAATAATACTGCAATCCACCTATCTATTGAAAAAAGTTAAACAGAACATTTGAACTGCACTGAATAACCTCCGCAATCAACATATTCCAAAAAATAATAAATACTGCATAAACAGTTAACAAAAAACACAAAACATATCCCCCATAAAGGACAACTGTGATTTAGTAATGTCCCGATCCTCAAAAAGAGTATGTAAAATGTCTAGACCACAAACAGTTCCTGCAATATGCGAGCGTCATTACCATCGAGCCAAAGAAAGGAAAATGGAGTATTGCAGCCCAACGGAAGTCCAATTATTATAAGTTCCACAGTAACACTCCAAATGCTTTCGCTTGTACTTGCGTGTAGTCCTTGTCCCAAATGCGCTAGATGCTGGTTTGGTCAAAGTCCTGAGTTGTACAAATGTACCCGTACATCAACCAGCAGCAAACAAAACTGAAGGTAAATACTCGATGACACAAAACCCATATAGCGGCGAGACGCCAAAACCAAGGAATCCTTCAAAAAGTACGAGTGTTACCAACACAAGTCCCAAACTGAGTGGTATATAAAATAAGATGGAAGATGTGGATCAATATTGGGAAAAAAGCAAAACAACTAAAGGCTGCTGCAACGAATCCCAAAACGCATTTGTTCCAAGACACATACATTTTGTTTGAATGAGAGAGACCTCACGGACAGATTTATACAACGAGGATACCAGGTTGGTAATATTACAATGGCTAAAAATCAGGTACATAACATGGATAGGTCAGAATTACTTCAATATAGGGATAAAATTGCTGTTACATCCACTACACTAAGATTTGTTACCACCTATGCTCGTAACACTAATTGTCTTTTGGATAGTGTTCATAGGAATTGGAATATTCTTCAATCTGATTATAATATTGCTAATTTTATTCCAAACAGATGTATTTTCTCATATAGGAATGGAAAAAATTTGAAATCCTATTTCAATCATTACAAGCACTGTGACACCAAATTCCCCACACACAAACAGACCACATTGTCAGGTAAAGCCTTATATGGATGTTTTCCATGTGGTCATTGCTCGAATTGTAGATATGTGACCACAGCTAAGGCTTTTTCTAGTAGAAATTGCTCCAGGATTTATGATGTAGGCTTTTTTGCCAATTGTAGCAATGATTGGGTTGTTTACCTTGCTACTTGCCAATGTGGAGCTTTCTACATAGGACAGACGTCTCGTCCATTAAGATCACGGATTTCAGAACATATAAGTAATATTAAGCATAAAAAAATCACAAATGCTTTATATAAACATCATTTATTGCATCCCACTGCACAGTTCAATTTTATGGTGATTGATGTTATTCATGGTAATCGCCTTAATAAAACTGATTGGCATAATATTCTAAATAATAAAGAAAGAAAGTGGATCATCAAGTTAGGGGGTTTATTCCCACCAGGACTTAATGAATATTTATGAGTATTCTACCAATGGGAAATGGCTGTATATTATTTAAACAGCATATTTTTTGTTTGGTGCTCTTTACACTGAGGAAGGTTGTGTTTATCCAGCCGAAACCGGTCTGTTTGCTGTATGTATTTATGAGTACAAAGTTATTTTGAAGTCAATTGTGCTGGCTCTTTGTTTTTTGTACTGTTCTGTGTGGAGCCTGGCATTTGCTCACGTGCAGGGGACCTCTTTTCCAGATCGCAGATATACCCCAGGGATTACCCCAGTGTCTCTGCTTGACAGAGGCACAGCAAAATAATGGGCATAGTTTTCTTCAAACTAAAGGGGTGGCAAAAGCCACAAAAACTCTGGGCTAGGCTTATAAATGCCCTTGGGCAGATAGCCTAGTATGAACCTATGAACCTATGAACCTATAAAAATGGATACACTTAGTATTTCCAGATGCAGCTCTGTGCATCAAGCACAATTTCCCTTAAGAACACACAGAGAACACAGTCAGTCTGGGGGCTGAGTCCTCTCTCTCTCTCTCTCTCTCTATCTCTCTCTCTAGATCCCCAGTAATACTCCCCACTGGCACAGCTGTAGGATAGGGTCCTCAGCCGAGTGTCTAAGCCAAGTCCTCCAGCACCTTCTCTGTGAAACCAGTGCTTTGTGTTCCTGCTCCAAGCAGCTGACACAAACACACACTCTGAGATTTGATTTTCACACACATGTGCACACACACACACACACACACACACACACACACACACACACACACACACACACACACACACGCACACACGCACACACACACACACACACACACACACACACACACACACACACACACACACACACACACACACACACGCACACACACACACACCTGGTAAAGGCTGGCACAGATTTATTAGCTATGCCCCCTTCTGCCCAGACTATAAGGTAGTTACACTGCCACCATAAACTCTAAAGCCAGCTACTCTAAGGCTCTTGCAAGGGTACCCAATTGTATTGAGTGAAATTAATATTAATACAAATGATAATGTTTGACCAATGCAGTAAGGCTTTCAGGAGTGGCCACAGAGTCACCAAATAGATATGAGTACTCTCAAAGGTTGAAATATTCTCTAAAAGACCAGCCATAATGAAAAGTTTAAATGTATTTAGTAATAAATAAGAAAAGAACATGAAATACCGAATATCTATTTACAATAAACACCAGATTTTCAGACTCAGGAAATATTAAAAATAACACAGGTTCACACAGTTCACAGAAAAAACAATACTTAACTAATCTCACTATATTTTCCTGACTGATCTAAAGAATTATTATTCCCTGGTTACTTATTAGAGCAAGACAAGATGAAGTAGGTGAGAGATCTTTCTTTGTCAGGTTACAAGAACAGAGTGCTCTGTGACTTCAGTCTTAGCTAGTATTAAAACATCATTTTAAGATGGATTACAGAATGACATCACATACATCTGGTCATCTTACTTCTGGTTCCCATGAAATCCCATTGCTAGAAACTGCCAGGATTTAGCACATATGTGTCAATAATATGCACACATAGAGTTTGGTAAGATCTGATGCAGCTTCTGAAAGTCATAACAAATTTCAAACTTCTACCCTTCCAGAGGAGCAAATTAGTTCACTGCTAAAGACAATATAGAAGGCTTCCTAGTACTTGTTGTTCCAGTCATTGTGTCTCTGCCTGCAATCAGAACTATAAGGTACAATCCTTAAGGCCTAGGCCCGGTAATTTAATTTCTTAGTATTTTTCAAAGTCAGGTAGATTGAGATTAACCTCTTCTTTTTCAGGATCCTTTGTTAAAACATATACATTTAAACAGTTACAATAAAGCATGTATATTTCATTTTCTATCCAACAAGGCACGCTGTTGGTACATTTGTAACACAAGCAGCTTTACAAATGCATTTTTGAACATAAGCATCTGTACAAATCAGTTTGATATACAAATGACATATAATTCTTTACAAAATTCCAGCTGCTGTGGTGGCATATGTTACACATCTACTGCCCTACTTCTCCTGGCATATCTGGTAATATCTCACATTGCCACAACCTGTATCTGGCAAGAAGGAACGTCCCCTGTGGTATAAGCTAATATGAGACTTTTCTTAGCAAAACCTTTAGCAAAGTAAGCTATACTGCCTTGTAAATGCTTACTGCCAACTTGACAGCAATGTTTATCAGTAAGGAAAGCAGGCATCCCTCACACAAGACATTGATTAACATTACAAAATATGCTCAGCATCATCTTGATTGAATAATCTGCAGTAATGGTACTATTTGCTTGACTTCTACTAGGTCTATCCCCTAAATGACACAACTAGACATGAGACTTAATAAACTGTGAATTGTTCTTGAATCATAACATAGCCCCCCATTTATTCAACTATGTAACAAAATGTTCTTTATTTGTGGCAACAAAGCTTACTGGTCATTATCAAAAAGGAGGTGGGGGTATTTGCCACATTGGATATGTAGGATCAGCTATTCATCATACAGACACCCTACTTTCATAAAAAAATAGAACTGTTCAACAGAACAGAAAAAAAATCAATCTGCAGAGAATAACCATTAGGATTCCAGTCAGCAAAACTGAAGCATCATAGATTTACTGTTACAATCTAAAAAAGGCTGCATTTAAAGGACTTTCACATATGGACTTGAATGATTATGCCATGTCTGGGGCAGGCATATTGCCAGCTTACAGGGTACTAAAAGCTATTTGGGAATTAAAAACATTGTCTAAACTCTTTAAAAGTATTTGAGAAATGTAACCTCGGAGGCTGTTAATCAGATCACTGATTGCCATGAGGGCATTTGTGCTGCAGAATAGAAATAATGCTGGTTACAATTACTCTTCTTGCATTATTTCTAGATTTATTTTTATGTAAAACTTTGATTTCAAAGTAATACTGCAGAACATACAAACAGCTCCACTGACCAATTTTGGAAGGATTTATGATAATGCTTTTAGATAAAATAAACAAAGCAAGTTTATGTGCAAACATCTTACCAGGTAGACAAGATGCTTTTGTTACTAATAAAATCATTTTCATTAAAAACTGAGAAAATGTAAGTGCAAAGATTAAATTGGTATATCATATGAAAAATATCTGTTGGAATGTCAAATGTCTGGGTACGTTTGTAGCTCTTAATTTTGTCACCAGGATATAGTGTGAGTGATACTTCATAACATCAAATGGGGGACTTTGAAAGAATGAGATTTTCTATGAGAAAACAAACAAAAGTGGAATCCATCTTAAACTAAAATGGAGTCCAGGGCTGTGTGACTTAGAATGTTATTTCTTCTCTTGACATGAGCATATTTCCATGCATAGCTCAGCTAGAGAAATAGAATTAGCTATTTAGTATAGTCCGGTTATTGATAAGAAAACAACAGGATGTACTGTCAGCAGGATTATGCAGAAACATGTATTATTCTTTCTGGTCAGTCAGCTGAAAATGAATAATTGCTTAATTTATACTGTATTATTTATGTATAAAAACAAGAGCTCTTCCTTAGTTCTGGGATACATAGGTTTATTTCACTCAGTCTCCCATAATTATGTTCGTAAACAAAGAAATTTCTTGTTTGGCTAAAATCTAAGTTTTGTGTCACTTTTTATCAACACTTTATCAGAAAACCACACATCGTATGAGTAATAAGACTACAAATATTAAGAAAAACCAGGGACAGTTGAGATTTATGGCCTCTACGTGCACACACACACACACACACACACACACACACACACACACACACACACACACACACACACACACACACACACACACGTACACTGTCTGATTAAGTGACTTGCTCAATGTAGGTAGAAGGAATCAAACTGTGGGCAAAGGAAAAAGCAAATATATAGCTCATAACTGTAGCCCTCTGCACTAACTGCCAGACAGTTTCTCTATGACAAGGTAAAAATTACATCAAGTTAGATGTGCTCTGCAAAATCAGAAATACATAAGAGACAGAGTACTTTAATTCACTTAAAAGGGTAAGGGAACAACAGATTTTGCATCCACTTACATTTTCTGAACAAAAAAGTTGAAACTGTAATGACTGACATTATTGACTGACTGTAATCATCAGTGATTTATCAAAAAATGAAGATCTGGCAGTTAATTCAAAGGATTAAGTATGTAAGCTCTTAAAGGGCTGCTTCCTGTATTGAGGGGTACTGAGTTTGATTTTTTCTACCTCAATTTGTCTTGTGTACTGTGTGACTTTGAGCAAGTCACTTAACCAGACAATGCTCCAGGATTGTCCCTTTACTACTTAATGAATAGTGTAGAAGCTAAAACTTGTCAAATTTGCTCTCACTTCTGACAGAGGTCAACAATGTGCTTGTTGTATCAAAAAAAGGTCAGAGCTGCTTATGATAAGTTATTCCATGCTGTCTGAATTGGCATCACCATTTTTCCATTACACAAACTGTGCAGTACAAATTGACATAGGTCTCTAACAACTAATTTATTCTCTGACATTTGTTTCATGGAGTGAAATCAGTTTTAAACATGAAGAGTTTTAGTCACTTTTCAAACAGTATCTATTGTTATATTTCTGAGCTTTTAAGTGGATTAAGTGGAGCATTTGCAGTGCTTTATAGTATACTGTTTTCAAGTGGTTCTGGTGCTCTGCCTAGGGGTTTAAATAATTTCTGAGTGGGATCCAATTTTAAACTTGGAAGTGTTTATGCTATCTGCCCTATTGCATATCTGAACTTGGAAGATGCTCCTAGTCTCATCTTCTGTATATCTGGCCCTAGATACTCCACCATGTATTATCTTCACTGCTGATCTTACTGGGTACTGACATATGAAACTGGAAATGCCCTCCCCTTAGACTGTTAGTGTACTCTGAAATTGCATTAAAGTGTGTGTGTGTGTGTGTGTGTGTGTGTGTGTGTGTGTGTGTGTGTGTGTGTGTGTGTGTGTGTGTGTTTCTCATTGCTGGCTTGTCTGCCTTTGAATCACCTTGTAATTACTTGTAGCTAGTTGCTGGATTTCTTTCTGGTACCTCTTCCCTTTTGTCAAGCTAAAATGCATTTTTACATTAAGAATGCTTGCACTGTACTTTTAGTGACATTAGAAAGGTAGCTTGGTCTGACTGAGATGGGATACACAAAGGTAGGCTTAACTGAGGATTACTTATTGTAGCTAGTTGTTTGATTTGTTTTTGATACCTTTGCAGTTTTTGCTAACTAAAGTGCATTTTTACAATAAGAAGACTGGGCCTGCAATTATAGTGGTAGTAGAAAGGTTGTTTGGTCTGTCTGAGTTGAAAAACAGACAAGGAGGATTAAAGATCTTCTGTTTCTTATACCTTTTCACTTTTGGGTTAACTAAAGTGTCTTTTTACATTAAGAAGACTGAGCCTACAATTATAATGGCAGTGGAAAGGTAGCCTGGTATGTCTGAGTTGGGAAACATATGGGGTGGGCAGGTCTTAAAGTGACAATTACTTGTATCTAGCTGGGACCTTTTCATCTTTGGCTAACCAGTGTGTGGTTATATGGTAGGAAGACTGGAACTTCAATTCTAGTGAATGTACAAAGGTAGTCTGGTCTGTCCAACTTGGGAAATCCATGGGGATGCTTAAGGTGAGACTATGTCATCATCCAGAGGGCTTTTTAGGGACTTAGTTGTTTGATATGAATCTGCACTTGAAAACAACTACTTTTGTTGTGCTTTTACATGAAGAAATTCCAGGATCATCCATCTTCTGGTAGAGGTAGTGGTCTAGTGGTTAGGATTTGGTGCTCTCACTGTCATGGCCTGGGTTTGATTCTCAGTCAGGGAATTTCAATGGATTTTTCCTGCATTTATTGATTTGGTTGAATTTATCACTATTTTTCAGCCTGCACTTGTTCAAGAAATGTCATCTATTACTATACTGCTCTTTGGTTGTTTTAACAGTATTGTAATGTTTCCTAACCTCCTCTGGTACTGCAAAAGCTGTTCTGAGTTTGCCAAAGTTCTCCTAAGTCTGCCAAAATATTTTTAAGCTTTGCAATGTTCTGATGTGTTGTTCTCTTACATTCTGCACATTTTTCCTGTATTTTGTTGAACATTTCTTGGGGTTAGTGAACGTATTTCCAAGGATTCCTGATACTGCAGGAATTCTGACTTTTGTTGTAAAGCATTTGTTACTGCACTTAGCTCAAAGCCAGTTAATTTTATATAAATGGGTTATTTTGCACTCTGGTGGGAGCAGAGCTGAATGTTGAAAACTGCTGGTGCAAAGTTTATAGTGTTTTTTCTGACTGGCTTGAGGGATTAACTGTGAAAAAGTCTTTCAACTTGCTGGTATAAAAGCCTCACTTTTGCACATTGAGCAAGTGAGGTTCCCTGTGCCTTGTATTTAAGCAAGTATCTCCAGTTTAAAATCCACTATAGGAAATGCTCTCCATAGTCTCCCACTGTTCACAGCTGCTCAAAGAGCTGCCAATTTGTGCAGAGGGCAGTACCACAGTAGGTCATTTAACAGGAGCTTCTCAACTTTTGAGAACTTTTGCCAGAGGTCTGGAAACATTCTGCTGAAATCCAAAGTATCCACTGCAAAAACGGAAAAAATAAGCACTTTTTGAGTTTTCTTTGCACTTTGTTGACTGTATTTTATCATTTTGCTGCCTCATTTTACTGATTTTTGCTGTATTTTTCTACACTTTAAAAAATCTGTTCTGTTGCCTTAAGTAGCTAGAACATAGCATAGACTAGATTTAGATCTGCTAAATCTAGACTGTATTGTTACACTTGACCACTATAAGAGCCATCTTATATTAGGAAGGCCCTGTCTGCACCATTGTGGCAGATGTGTGCAGCCTAAGCTTCACATGAGTTGGAGATTACTGAAGGAAATCTCATTTTGTGCTTTCTCACTGGTAGTTTAGCTTAAAATTGTTTAATTCCACCTATATTTAAGGCTTGCATTTCCAAGAGTTTGCGCTGCTTTAACCAGAGTTGCACAATGTTTGGCGACTTTTGCCACATGTCTGGAGGGATTCCGATGAAATCCAAAGCATCCACTACGAAAATTAAGAAATAAGTACCTTGTGAGTTTCCTTTGCACTTTGCTGACTGTATTTTATCATTTTGCTGCCTAAATTTTCTGATTTTTACTGTATTTTTTGCATTTTAAAAAAGCTGTTCTTTTGCTTTAAGTAGCCAGTACATATCCTAGACTAGATTTAGATTTGCTGACTCTAGACTGTATTGTTACACTTGAGCACTATTCCAGCCATCTTTTATTAGGAGGCCCCTACCTGCACCCTTGTGGCAGAAGTATGTAGTTGGAGCCTCATCTAAATTGGAGATTACTGGAGGAAAACTCATTGTGTGTTTTCCCATTTATAGCTTAGCTTAAAATTGCTTAGTTTTGCCTGTGTTTAAGCCTTGCATTGGCACGTAGCTGCACACTGTGCAATGGAGTTTAATAATGCCTGTATAGAAGCAAATGCCTTGAAAGACAATTTTTTTCCTAGACATCTGTTAGTGAATCCTCCCAAGCTTCCCTGCTGCATTGCAGAAAAGTCAGATGTATGCTGAGAAGTGTTGCCATAGTTTTCACCCCTAGCCTTCAGTAGAATAAGCCCCTTTGTAAATCCCAGAGCAAAATCTGGTCAAACCAGACTATTCCTCAGTAGTACTTACCTGCCTTATTGGATGGTCAGTTTCTAACCATTGGCCAGCCTGACTGACATGTGCATCCTGAGGCAATGTGGTAATTGCTTCATGTATACTGACAACCCTTACTCCTAAAAAAAACCAAGTAGAATATGTAAGAGATGTAATTACATTATGAATTTGGAATCAATTCTCTCACGTAACAACTAATCGGACATCAAACAGGGTGTCAGCAGACACACATCACCTCTCACACAAAACAAGGTCACAACACATAAACCCACATATACGGAGATACTCAACAGAAACCTACCAAAAGATCAGAGACCTCCCAAGTGCAAACCACTTACACACACCACAAAGCTAATAGACCCCATTAGACATAACAACACACACACCAGTGTCTCAGCAAATAAGCCTGTAAGGCAAAACACCTCAAAACCAAATGTTCTGGTAATAGATGACTCCATAGTGAGACACACAGATGCCCCCCTCACCAGGCTGGACAACAAGATCATTGTCAGCTGCCTATCAGGTGCCAGGATCCATCAAATCATGCATGCACCCAAGCTACTTAACAAGAGTTCCTGTTATAGTAGATGTTGGGGTGAATGACTTCAGATGTACATCTCTGGACTATATAAAGAGACACATGACTGAACACTCAGATTATGTGTCCTAGGCAGGTAAGTCCCTAGCCTTAAGCAGCATTCTACTTTCACCCAGGATGATGCCAGAATATAGACAAAAAATGATTGACTTCAACAATTGGCTTAACTTGTGGTGTCATTTGGCTTAACTTCCAGTGTCAATCCAGTGGGTCCAGTATCTGTCAGCTTGGGAAGACATGGTTGACAGACCATGCTGTTTTGATGCTTCCCTCCCTCATAATGCCTTTTTTAGGCAATGTCAAAACAAAAAAATTTCCGATGTAAAAGAATCCACTTGAGACAAACTCAAGGTTATGCTGCTTAATGTTAGGAGCCTAAACAGGAAACTGCACTCCCTGGAAGCACTTTTCATTTTGGAAGATGCTGATGTCTGTGCAGTCACTGAGACATGGGTCAAGGCCACAGAGAACACCCCAGCTGTGCAAGGCAGCAATGTCTTCCACACATTCAGACCCCAAAATGGGTGTGAAATAACCAAAGGTGGAGGTGTAGCTGTCTTCATTAAAGCCAAATACACATTGGGACTGGTTAAACAGTATGACTCTGTTGAGCTACTCCAGGTCCAACTAACTATAGATAAAATACCCTACCACATCACTGCTAGCTACAGGTCCTCCACCATGAACCAAGAGAAGCACATCCCCTAACTGAACTTACTAGAATCACACACTATACAGCCAAACACTTTGGTCATGGGAGATTTCAACTATCCTTCCATCAGTTGGGTCACATACTGTATATGAGTACAAACATGCTCACCCTGAGGTTCATGGACTTTCTCAATACAAATTCCCTGGAACAGCTAGTTTCCACCCCCACAAGGGGCTTAAATGCCCTAGACGTAGTACTCACCAACATGGGGGGTTACTGCACTAACCCCTGTGTGTTGCCCTCCCTGGTAAGGTCAGACCATAAATCTGTCTCAGTTGAAGTAACAATCAGACCTGACATCCCCACAGGAGCAAAAAAATTAAACATTTCCCCAAAGCAAACTACAGCCTACTAAGTGATGGTATAAAAAGTTTCAAACCCCCCTGCTAATGCAGCCAAACAATGATTCATATGCAGAGGAGTACACAAATACCCTGTATAACCACCTAAACAACTATATAGACTTAGCTGTACCTGACTGGAAAAAACAGGTCTTCTCGAAAAAAACAGGCCACCCTGGTGGACCTCAAGTATAAATATGTTATATAATAAAAGGAAGAAACTGATGTCTAAGAACAAGAGAGGAACTTATTCAGCAGAAAAAGAATGCTCTCTACAGCTTGAACAAGGAAATCAGATATCTTGTAAAGTCCTCTAAAGCTAGTTAGGAAGCTGAATTAGCATCCCTAGCTAAGGATAATCATAAGGTATGCTTTAGCTATGTCCAAAATCTAAAAGGGAATGCCCAACTATGTGCTGAACTTACAGTTGATGGTACCTCTCATACTGAACCTGACGAAATTACAAACCTGCTAGCTGACAGATTTGGTGCAAACTTCACCCCACTGTCCCCATCAGCCATACCACAAAGCATACCTGACACCAGCCCTCTACCTAGTATCTCCAAGGAGCAGGTCATATATGTGCTTTCCAAGGCCAGAAATATGGCCTCTATGGGACCAGATAACATCCCAGGCTACTTATGAAACAATCTAAAACAAGACCTAATGGAACCACTTGGCACTTTCTTTAACCTCAGGCTGAGCACTGGCTTTATTCCAGCAGAGTGGAAAACAGCAACAGTAATCCCCTTGCACAAAGTGGGTAGAGCAACTGACCCTGGGAACTGTAGACCCATAAGCATAACCAGCCTTATCTGTAAGGCCATGGAAATAATCATCATTGACCTTATCAACAAAGACATAGGTGACCTTCAAACTCTTGACCTGGCCCAGTTTGGCTTTGTTAAGGGTAGATCATGCTTAATGAATGTAGTGGACTTTATTGAGAATGTCATCAAAACCCTGGATGAAGGCAAAACAGTACATACTGCCTATCTTGACTTAGCCAAGACTTTTGACACAATCCCCTACACAGGTATCATTGAGAAATTCTCCCAGTTGGGGATTAACCCATACGTCACTAGATGGGTAGCCAACTGGTTCACCGACAGAACACATACTGTCAAAGTTGGGGATTCCACCTCTACCAGTAGACCAATTACCAGTGGAGTACTACAAGGATCTATGCTGGGCCCTCTACTGTTTGGAATTTATTTCTCTGAAGTCCAGGCCAAAGTAGATGCCCTGTGACTTACCTGGTTTGCTGATGATTGTAAACTGGGTGCAGTAATTGAATCCCCAGTAATGACCATCTAACCAAGTTTAGTTAAGGAACACAGGTAAACAATGCTAGGCTTGTAAAGGCCCAATGGCCATTAACCTAGTAACCTCCTATGAGCATATGGACCTGGTCTCTCTGAGTTGGGAAGCACTCCAAGGAGCTCAAAGTATAATTGTTTATTGGCCTGAGGGCACTGGAGATAGTATAAAGGTTTTTTTCTGTCTGCTATAAATTAGGCATGTTTGTGTAGTGCTCACTGTGTAGCAATGTTTAGCAGTACTTTGTATATCAACACATCTTTCGTTTGTAAAATGTACTTATATAGCTAGCATTTAGGACTTTAACCTGTAACACAGAAAAGCTTTGTGGGAAGCTAAGCTTATGCAGCTAGTCAGTGTGTCAGACAGCAGTAATGCGAGATCATAGCACTATCTAACATCTAGTATTCACCTTAGATATCACTCAGGTGATGCCTGTAAACCAAGTCCCTAAACCATAATACCTCAACCCTAATACAGGGTCCTGACAACATGGATATGCAATTTCCTAATGTCCCTTTGGCCAGCTTGGTAGATATGGGCATCCTGAGTCAATGTAGCACTTATCTCATGTACTCAGACAACCTTATAATGCTTAAAGTAACTAACACAGTATGTGAGAGACGTACATACATAACTTCCTTGGAGGTAAAAATCTTGCTTACAAACAAGGATGTCAAGAATAGACACAGACTGCATCCTTCACATGTACCACTCACCACATACATAGACCTTCTTATGTTGAGGCACTTAAAAGAAAGCTTCCCAAGCCTCAAAGATCTCCTAATCCTTCAAACAGCAACATCTATCATCAGCAATCACTAAAGCATGCAGGAAAAGTAAAATCTAAAACCACACACAAGCCTACATCCAATGATCACCAAGAACAAAGCTCACAAGACAGGCAAACACTTTATCTAGTACTCTTGTCATGGTGATTCAACTGTACAACACACACACATGCCCATCTGACCAGGCTGGATAAGCAGAATATAATGGTAGTTGCCTATTTGGAGCCAAGATCTACAATATCATGCACACACTCACGTCACAGGAACCAATATGATCCTTTGATAGTCCACTGGTTGTAATTGGCCTGAGATGTGCCTTACTAAACTATATGAAAACAGACATTATAGATCTCCCTGAATAAGGTATGTCCCCTACATTAAGCAGCATTCTACCTTCATGAAGGATGATGTCACAGTATGCATAGAAAATGATTGATTTTAATAACTGGCTGAGTTTCTGGTGTAACTCCACGGATATCTAGTATCTATCAGCATGGGAGGACATGATTAACAGACTAAGTTGTTTTGTTAAGGATGATCTGCACCTGTCCCCCATGGGCTTTTGGATATTGGCTAAAATTTTATTCAACCCCTTAGAGTCTTTTTCTTTGGCAACGTCAATATGACAAACTACCAACACAGCAAAAAAAAAAAAAAAAAAATTCAAAGCAACCTTAAAGTGTTACTCCTCAATGTTAGGAGCCTAAACATAAATTCTACACCCATAAAGGCACTCATCTGGAGAATGTGAACATTTGTGCTGTTACTAAGACTTGGTTTGAAGATTCAGAAAGTGCTATGGCTGTGCAAGGCTACAGTGCCTTCTACACAAGCAGGATGATGCTCTGGAGTTCATCTATATCCAACTCTACATAGACAAGGTTCATTTACATACCTTGGCCAGCTGCAGGCCACCCACTATGACTCACCAAGCTCACAGTTCTTACCTGGAACTACTAGAGGAGCTTACCACCCAACCAAATACCCTATTCAAGAAAGGCTTTAACTACTTCTCTACAGACTGGGAAATGTACACTGCCTCTAACTCTCAGGCACAGTGTGTGTGTATCTATCTGAATCTATCTACATATACATAGATAGATGGATATAGATATAGATATGCGCACATGCGCGTGCACACACACACACACACACACACACACACACACACACACACACACATACACACACACACACACACACACACACACACATATACATATATATATATATATATATATATAGAGAGAGAGAGAGAGAGCAAGAAACTGTATAAAACTATCAGTTGTATAATCACATTTTATTGAAAGAAATTAAAATTCTGTTGTAAATGCCAACAGGTAGAAAATAAATTTTCTAAAGGTCACTACTTTGTAACACTTCAGCAATAGAATAAGGGATTTCAAAGTATTCAAAAGGACAGCTATAAGTATCAAAATAAAATAATTGTTTCTTCTTTCCAGTCTATTTGGGCCTGGATAATTTAAATCAGTCAACAGATACTTTACTATTATACAACTCCCCCCATTAATATTCAAAAACGTGCATGCTGATTGGTCAGCGTGCACGTTGTAAATCAGAGTTATAGTAATGGAAAAAGGTCCGGTAGCCCGGACTTTTTCCATTACTATAACTCTTTTTTCTCACTGTTTTGCTATGTTAAATGAGTTTAACATAGCAAGACAGTTTGTAAAAAGCAACAGAGATCTTACTTTCTCCATTGCTTTTTTCAAAACTGTCTCGCTATGTTAAATGGGTTTAACATACCGAGACAGCTTTATAAAAAGCAACAGAGATTCTCCGTTGCTTTTTTAAAGCTGTCTCGCTATGTTAAACCCATTTAACATAGCAAAACAGTTTGTAAAAAGCAACGGAGATCTTGCTTTCTCCGTTGCTTTTTTCAGAACTGTCTTGCTATGTTAAATGGGTTTAACATACCGAGACAGCTTTAAAAAAAGCAACGGAGATTCTCCGTTGCTTTTTTTAAAGCTGTCTCGCTATGTTAAACCCATTTAACATAGCGAAAACAGTTTGTAAAAAGCAACAGAGATCTTGCTTTCTCCGTTGCTTTTGCCCACAGTTCTGATGTACTGCGAGGCATGCATGCGCAGTACATCAGAACTGCCGCAGAATACCAGACAGCTGCGGAAGGGCAGCAAGGAGGCATTATACAATGCCATTATTTAAGAAAAGTAATTATTTTTTTTCTTAAATAATGTCATTGTATAATAGCAACAACCCACTTCTGGGTGTGGGTAATGATGGATTTACCCACGGTTGGCTTTGTTTGGCCACTCGGGCTTCGCCCTCGTGACCAAACCACGCCAACCATGGGTAAATCTAGCATTACCCACACCCAGGCATGGGTTATTGCTATAGTAAGGATTTGCCAGTAGTATTTTCATGAGCTGCAATCAGGTAACAGTTTTCTCTCTCCTTTCCTATAGCTATACAAACAAATACTATTCTATTAGTTTAGTTAGGCAACATTTCTTCCTCTTCCTGTATAGCAGTATGAATGGTAAACAGCTCATAATAACAAAAAATAACTTTAATCTTTTTCTCTCTCTGTCAGCTGTCAGAGCTTCAGTTCCAGTGAGTGACTTCAACTTAACAAAAAAAAGGTAAGGATTCACTAACTTCCCATGAGGTTTCTTCCAGGAAGGTGTCAAAGGCCAAATGAGTAACACAAATAAACCAAAGTTTCTCTTATAAAATTTTCATTATGGAATGGGAATGGGCAAGCCAAAATAATAGTGCTTGATTTGGACATACAGCTTTAATGGCAGCCTTAATATTGTGCCTCACACAGTCTCTTTATGAAAACCAATGTGCAGATAGTATAACAATTAGAGGAAACAGTCTTTTAGGCAGAAAACTGTAACTGATTAAAATAATCTTTCTCTGCTAATTCAGATTGGCAAAACAGGACTTCATCAAATTGGATCCAGTGAAGGCTAAACATTCTTGCAGAATGCCTTAAGGCCAAATAATTCATCCTAGTAATGCAAAATCTTTTCTTTTCCTCACCCCTCTTGTGGGATATGTAACTCCTAGCTTCCTTAGTGTCTCAAGGTGCACACCTCTTACAATACTGTATCTTTTTCCTGTACCAAATTGTCTAGACTACCCTAGCACACACCAAGTGATGCTCTTAACTCTGTATCTTGTGTAAGTTTGTCTTTGGCCACTGATTATATAGATAGCTGCATCTCCCCTATACTTAATTAACTGTCTTATGGAGTGGGGGAGTAAAGGACCAGATACCTAATATACCCCACCAAATCCCAACACCTTGAATCTATTAATGCAGCTGTCCTGCTGTTAAAGATTTTATTTTAATCTGTTTATTTTCTTTTCTCAGGAGGGTGTGAGTGTACACTGATTGGCTAAGAAGGGATCTGCTTTGCAATTTAAATGTTTCCTATGTGAGCACAACACTGAGAATGCTGTATTTGTCCTACTGTTGAATATTTTATTTTAAAGTACTGTTTATCTTCTTTTCTGGAGAGAATGTATGTGTGTGTGTGTGTGTGTGAGTGTGTGTGTGTGTGTGTGTGTGTGTGTGTGTGTGTGTGTGTGTGTGTGTGTGTGTGTGTGTGTGTGTGTGTGTATAGAAAGCAAGGAACTGCTCAGCTGTTTAAAAGTTTACTGTGTGAATACAGCATTGAGCATGCTGCATTTGTCCTGCTGTTAAATATTTTATTTTACAAAGTACTGTTTACTTTCTTTTTTGAGGCACGTGTGTGTTTATGTTGATTGGCTAAGCAGGGAACTACTTAGCTGTTTAAAAGGTTGCTGTATGCATACAGCATTGAGAATGCAGCATTTGTCCTGCTGTTAAATATTTTATTTTAAATTACTGTTTATTTTGTTTTCTGGGGCAGGTGTGTGCGCACACTGACTGGGTAAGCAGGGAACCGCTCAGTTATTTAAAAGGTTTCTCCACTATTACAAATGTTGGGTTACCTGTCAGGTAACATTTCATTTAAATAATGGATAAATTAGCTAACATTTGGATTTAATCATTATTGGAGGAAAAGGCAGTATTGCAATGTTATAAATGTTTAATGTATAGCATGACTGCCAATAGTTTTGTGAACAGTGATATTAGTCTGTCAGAAATGTAGTAATGTTGTTGGTTTAAATTCTGAAATTGAAAGCTTGAGATGAGAAATTGTTATGACAAATGATAATTTTGAAGTCTTACCTCTGAGTATTGATAAAAAAATGAGCCTGAGTACTCAGACAAACCCCGGGATTCATGAAGCTCGGCGCAAGGCCGGCGTAAGGCTTGCGCCGGCGGTGCATTGCATAGCCGGCGCAGTAGCGCCATATGCATATTAATGAGAGTGCACCGTAACCACAGGCATGTGCGTAGTGTACGTGAGCGAGCCCAAGTAGGATGCGTCAGTAGGCGTGTTTAAGCAGGCAGGCGAAGAGCAACCTAACGTGCTGTCTGCCATAGTCCGCCCAGAATAGAAATGGCTGCAGCCATGGCCCGTGCAGAATGAAATGTCCGCAGAGTATGCAACAAAGTACCCGTCCCAACTAAACAGAGAAGCAAATAAAACCCACGCAGCCCGAAATGTACCTGTCCAAGGAACAAAGGATACGCGTAATACCGTGTCCGTACAGCAATGTACTGTGAGTGTGCATAGTCAGAGAAGGTGTACAGCAGCATGTCAGCACGCCGCACCGACATAGGAGTAGCGACTAAGGTCACCAACCGTCCCACTTTGCGAGGGCAGTCCCTGTATTGGCATCGTGTTCGAAATAAAGCATTATAAGCGGGAAGTGTCGCGAAGAGTGTAGGTCATAATGATTTCCGTATTTAATGTAATTGTAGCCTGAATCGGTTATTTCCGTAACTGAAATACCTAAATGTCCCAAGAAACAGAATAAGCTACCAAACTGCCACAACAATAAGCTCATACTTAGGCAAATAAGTGAAGTTCTATGCTATATAGTGACCGTGTATGCGTGTTGGGCTGTGAAGTCAGATGTGACTCCCTGCACATACAGGTGGTCAATGTAGAAGTCCCACAGAACCACGATAGCAATGTGTGTGTTGAATGAAAGGCGACCGACAAACCCTGTCCCTGATCCCTGGTAGTCACCCCTGTGCTGTGTGGACAGCCACCTATCGCTGTACAGGGGTGACCTACTACCCTCGACAGGTATGACTGTGCATTATGTACCAGTTAGCTGTGGGACATGTCCCTGACAGCAGATATGCATATCCGGGAGGCCCCTTGAAGGATATCTGTGTCAGATGTCCGTCCCAGTATGGCATCTGTTCTGCAAGCATCTACAAACAATGTTACCCATAACACCGCTGTGTGTGCCTGTACCGTGGAAATGTAGATGTATGACAGGGTGCACCCACAGAATGGCACCATGGGACACCACCTGTGACAGGCAGTTGGTCTGACATGCAGCCAGCAACTATGACCATGTGGGTTGTGTCACATAGACAGTTTACAACACATTCTGTGATGTACATGTTCACATCCCAGCCAATGGTTTCATTAACGTTACCTGAGGGGGCTAATGTTATGAAGCCCTTTGCCAGGGCGAGGTAGGCTCTATGGCCTGCAACACCCCAGCAATGGGCTGGGTGACCGTCCGAAAATGTCAACCATGTCTTAAAGGCATGAACCGCCCCTGAACAAGACAAACCGTGTGGGATGCAGTATGTATGTCCCCTATGCAGTCATGTACGAACCGCAGTATGATCCCACCCCATGTCTATGCAGATAGGTCTCCTCAGGGTACTGGGACAGTAATAACCAGCCTCAGTGGAGGCATTGGCCCTGTGATGTGGGAATACAGTTGTCATGCGATACAACCTGGGCACCCTACCTGAGGTGAGGCTATAAAGAAATAGCTGTCCTAACTGTGGGTCCTAATCCCAAATGAGATAGTGGAGTACACAGCGGACTCACCATCTGGTCTCATGGATGCTATTCACACTACCCTGGAGAGAGCATGTCCCACCTGTGTGTCACAGAACATTTGGTGACCACAAACCGCTGGTACAGACATCTCCACATGTGTGGTGGAGGGTGTGGAGATGTCCTCACTGGACCTGTCAGCCTGTATGTCGGCAATGTGTGTATGTTGAGTAAACCCCACCTCTATGTGAACCCAGTCAGAGCATATGTGGTAGTGACCTCACAGGTGTCGAGCATAGCAACTGAAGGTGGTATGATTGTCAGCCAGGTCCATGTAGGTATATCTGTGGAATGTGCCCTGGACAATCCCATGACATTGTGTAACTCTACACATATGATGACCAAGGGTGTCACACCTCACAAGGTGTCTGCTCCACCCTGTAGTAGCCACCTCCTCCTGTTGTACATCATGTGTATGGCTGGGGTACACCACACTGGACGCTTGGCATTGGTACAATGAACCACAGTTGGGTAAGTGAATGCCTGGTACATGCAGTCCTGTAGGTACTGGTAGATGGCAAATGTGATTGATGCAGTGGCTGCAGTACTGTCGACCACTGGCTCAGGGTCCTTAAAGGAGACCACAGTAGTGTGCAGAATTGTGTAGTCCGCCTCTGAGCAAGCAATGTGTATGTTCACTGGCAACACACACAGCAACGGATGCCAAAGGCAGATGCCAATGTCCAAATAACATAGATCAACGTCAGCATGGCAATATGTCTTATCATACATGTATTGACACGTGTCTGCTAATTACAATTGCAAATGGCCGGTAAGACCGGCCTAAAGTTCACATGATATACACAGCCTGGAGGTGTTGTTCCGATAATGAAGTGGCAGTACTTTCCAACCGTGACCTCTGTGTATGAAAGTGTTTGTTAACCTGCAACAGTGGATGTACACAATTGGGTTCTGGCATCGGAAAACATAGTTCCTGTAGCACTACACAGTATGGGTAGTCAAGCAGACATCTGCAATTGTTGAACACACAGCATCAGTGAAACCCACTGTTCACAAGGACACAGTCCGACAAGCTGTACACATTACATATGCACAGTGGTGTCCATGACTGGACTCAAAAATTACAAAGCGACAAGTATGCGCCATCAATGATCGCCTCACGGGAACTCATTGTCGTCACGGGTATACATATGCACATAGCGTGTTTAATGTTGATGATAGCTGTCCATGAAATGCAACACACATGCACAGAAATACCCAGGGGACCGGGTCCATAGAAGGCGTCCACATCACAGTCCGCACACCTGAAGGATGTGTAATGGGTACTGTCGATTGTTGCACTCAAGGGAATCTGGGTATGTAGACTCTGGGCTCGGTGTTGTTTCGCAGCCAATCCTTTGTCCCTCCCGTGCGAGGGATGTGTGTGTGGCACCTGCCTTCCTCTCCGCTAATAATGCAAACCATCCACGGAGAATGCTAAATGTAGTTGTGAGATGTGTACAGCCCTATAGTAGTGTCCAGTAGTAAATTGTCATGGATGGACAACCGTATGGCCAAGGCGGCACCCACAACTGCAAACCTGGGTAAATTACACAACCGCGGCAAGGCATAACGCAGGAAATACACATAGGGACTACAGTTGACATCCCACATACAAAGCTGGGCCGCTGTGCCAACACCGGCGTACACAGCACTACATCTGCCAGCAACACAATGGGGGACCACTCGCCACCATACCGTGGAACAGATTGGCTACCTGTGGAACACAAACCGATGGCACAACAACGCCAACTGGGATATGTAACCTATGGCGTCCCCACCTATGGAGAAATCATGCTACAATGAAGACATAGGGGATCGACATATTCGGTGGTGTTCTGTTGTAAATACAGTGACGGACATGTCCTATTGGGATGTCTGATGTGTACATGAAGCAGTAGCTAACCAGCATCTTTGGATGTATGACAATTGTTCACAGTACGAAATCACCTGGTTACGTAGCACCATGTAGAATGGGTAGTCAAGCAGACATCCGCGATTGGGGAACATACAGCAGCAGTCAAACACACTGGCCACACGGACACAGTCCGCCAAGCTCTACACTTAACATATGCACATTGGTGTCCATTGTAGGACTCAAAATTACCCGTGCAGACTGCGTGGCACATGATCGTTAGTCGTGACCACGTCACAGCTACACATATGCACCCATAGCGTGTTCAATGTTGATGATAGCTGTCCATGTAATCCAGCACATATGCACAGAAATCCCCAGGGTAGCGGGTCCATAGAACTGCGTCCACATCATAGTCCGCACACATGAAGGATGTTGAATGGGTACTGTCGAATGTTGCAGTCAAGGGATTCTGGGTATGTAGACTCTGGGCTCGGTGTTGCTTAGCAGCCAATCCGTTGTCCGCCCGTGGGAGGGATGTGTGTAGCACCTGCCATACTATCCGCTAATGGTGCAAACCATCCACTGGAGAATGGCAATTGCAGGTGTCACATGTGTACAGCCCTATACTAGTGTCCAGTAGGCAATTCACATGGATGGATAAGCGTCACGACCAAGATGGCACCCATAACTGCAAACCGGTGGAATTACACTGCCGCAGCAAGGCATTACACAGGTAATACACATAGGGAGTACACTTGACATTCCCCATAGAAAGACACAGAGAAACAGATGAGAAAGTCCAAAGCATAAATGAGGTACTGTAGAAGCGGTCAGTGACCACTCAGAGCCACCAGGAAGTAAAGTCAGTCACCATAGTATATTGGAAGCATATATCTTTCTTATTTTATATTGACCAAACTTGTTACTTTAATGTTTGTATACCTCCCTTGCAATGTTCTAATAATGTATTTTCCTGAATAAATTCATTTGAGTCTGAAATGTACTAGAAGATAGTGGAGCTTTACTCCTCGGGCCTCTGCTGAAAATGGACTTGTTATCCAGCCAGACTAACCCGGTCAACAAATGTAAAATAAAATAAAATACATTAAAATATTTGTCTGCTTCATAAGCAGACATCTTCAGAATACATACAATGCAGTCCAACCTACTACATTTAAAACCCTTAATCGGTCAGTAAATTACATGCGCTAAGTATTACTTAAATGCCTTAAAGGCAAACAAGCTAAGAAACCTTTCTTGGGTTACAGATTCCACACAGTGAGTGAATCTGACATTGCTTCAAAATGTATATACTTCATGGAAAAATATGAATATATCTATAGATATGACGGAAGACCCAACATGCTGTCTTACAAATGTCTGGGTGTATAAGCTACATATATATGTTCTAGGGATTGTGCCAATATCCTACAAGAACTAGAGACACCTAGTAATATCAATGACGCATAATATATAGAGATTAACCCTATGATTATGACTACTGTACAATATAGCAATGAAATGTAAAGATTCACAATGTGGTAAAGTAAATATTCCTTTAGAAGGTTTGGGGGGGGGGCAAGGTATCATAGACACGGACAAACCGTGCCCATGTGACTCATCTAACAGTCGTACACGGTCAGGGCAGTTCCGTACACTGGGCGGACAAGCCCAAACCCAAAGCACCACAGGAACACCCTGACAACCGAAGGCGGTATGCGTGGGGATATAAGCCCCTGTGATCTGAACATCCCTGGGGTCACGACATATGCGTCCTGGGCCACGGGGGCGGGGGAATAAGGAATGTTTAACGTCTAGTACCGGACCTTTCCCAGCACGAGGGTGGATGCCTGTGGCGTGCGTGAGTGGGGTGGTGGTGTTGGGGGGATATGTAAATGTAGCTAAGTACCATGGGTATGCATATTAATGAGATCGAACAGCTAACGTGTAGAGGTCACAGTAACCGGCAAACGTGAATGCAGTCCCGTTTGAATTACGACTATAGAACATATAGATGTGAATGTATGCGTAATGCATCCATGCTGCAAAGGCCGTTACATATATAAAGGTGTAAGTGCGTTCTGCACCGTCCGTCAACGGATCAGAGATATGTTACGGAATAGTCAAAACTAACACAGACCCAGTAAACATTTCTAAACAGAATACGGATATGCATGTGCGCCTGTGCATAGCCTACAATTAGGAAATGCAAGTGTGCGTGTGCGTGTGTGATCCACTCGAAGCAGGGAAGGTTAAGGGTGTGTCCTCCACGTTAACCAGACATGTCTCACAAATGTTAGCCTCTGAGCGTATGGAATCGGGCAATGTCATGTAAAGTACCATTAGAAATAGTGAGAAGCACACGCTATGTGATGAGACAAACATAGACTGTGGACAGTATAACGTATGTGTTAGTAGTATGGATTGATGACGGTTATGCATCAGTAACCCGACCCACTTGTCAGAAGGTGCCCCGTCTGGTGCATTCAGTTGGCTCACACCTGTTGACGGGCTAGGCCAGCTGGATGTATGTCCAGTGTCAGCAGAGGCCCGTGGAGAAATGCTCCACACACAATAATAGCACAACATACCAAAGTACTCATATATGTAACCAAGAAGAACAACAACAGAAAGTGTCCTGAAAGGACTAGTTACACACAGATCCCAGATGACAGACCGATATATGGCCAGTGGAAGCACTTCACAACTATGGGATCAGGTCCCTAAAGTAGCAAGAAGGTCACACACCACCGCCAGCGATTGCCAGATAGACACTGGTTAATGTAACACACAGCAAGATTAAGGGCCAACCAGCCGTACACCATGCCAGAACGGTACAGTGGAAAGGTATGGCATGGTAATTGATATGTGTACACAGGTAATCCACAGACAGTAACAAAGAAAGGTATGAACGAGGGGTTCACATGTATATATTCACACACAGCAGTCCGGCCCGTACATATGGCGCATGGACATAGATTTGTCACTGGAAAACAAGATGTAAGCGACTACAGTTCATTCCATGTCACATTGATATAGTTAGAATACAGTCATATTCATATGTAACATTCTGACTCATTTACACTAATATTTATACAAACTATGATTAAATTGTAATCATTGATTCCACGCTTTGGAATCGGAATGCAACAATCATACACATTGATATACAAATTCATGAGCAGAACACTACATTCTAAGGTGATTCGCAACAATTATCAACTATGTTTCAATAGACTGATTGTATTGACCAATCTTGTAGTTATATCAACACATCGTTGGTGTATTATTGTTTCCATTAAGTAATGTATGCAACACTGATCAGTATATGTCACGTTATCATCAAGACCTGGAGCACTGTCTACTTAACTATGAGCAGGTTTATTGATTAATTGACTTGAACTGACTCTGAAGGAAGTGTATAAGGGCGACTATCAATGTATTTTGTACTCCGGCGATGCCTCATGTCAGTGGGTGAAAGAGCTCTGTATCATTTGACTGTGGAGTGTATCTTTAGTGTCATTGTCTGTTTTGGCCTGATATATATGCAATAATGTCTGTTATGAAGATGACCAGGACCCAAGGTTTGCTGTATTTCCACACCCCACCACCACAAAAAGGGAATAGTAAAAGGGCAGTATGTTCGAGGTAGTCGGATGACCTCTAAGGACAGTGATTATGAGGAAGAGTGTATGAAACTAAAAGGGATGTTTTAGATAGAGGCTACCCAAGGAAATTAATAGATGAAATTGAGAAGGAAGTAAGGGAAGGAAGAGTGGACAAATATCGGCCTATTTTAGGACAGGAAGATGACCTTGAGAAGGTGACCAACCTCGCAAAAAACAATTTTGCGTTAAGAAATAACTTTATAACAGATTATAGTGCGGAGGCTAAGGTCATACAAAGAATAGTGGAGGAAGAATGGGTAAAGTTTGGTGAATTCTCTGATTTAAGAAGTCTGTTTATACAACCCTTGAAATGTACATATAGAAAAGGGAGAAATTTGAAAAATTTGTTTGAAAGAAAAATTAAGGAAAACAATACTTCCAGGGAGAGAAAAGGCACATATAAATGTGGGAGGTGCTCCCAGTGCCCGTATATTTGCAATAAAGATATAAATTTATGTGAAAAGTAGGGACATATTAGTGCAGAGTAAGCAATATGTTAATTGTCAAACAAAAGGTATAATATACCTAAGTATTTGTAAGAAATGTGAGGCATTTTATGTGGGGAAGTCTGAAAGAAGACTAAGAGATAGAATCTACGAGCATAACTATGAGATGAAGACAAAAAATATGTGTAATGCTCTGTACAAGCATAAAATAAAATGTGAAGAAGCTGATTATACCTTCTTTGTGTTAGAGGTAGTAAACAAAGATATCGTGGTGGACAATGGGAGGAGACAATTGAGTACAAAGAGTTATTATGGCAACTTCATTTGGAAGCTTATAACCCACCAGGGTTGAATAATTATGTATCTTTGGCCCCAGTATTGAAAATAAGAGCAGCGAAGCTCTGAGTTGGAAAATTTATAACAGGGGATTAAAGATACTGAGACATTATTAAAGATAATTAAATATATAATTAATCAGCACTATTTTGTGGAAAAAAGGTAAAAAGAAGTGGCAGGATAATTATGGGAAAGGGTATCTGTAAGAAATGAATTTGAACCTGGGTAAACTTTGAAGTGTATTAAGTTTGGGCATAACTGTGAAAACAGTGGTTGTAATGTGTTCATCCAGACACCAGAGGGCATTGGATGTTTTTTAGTTGTATGTTTGTATATATTATTGTATATATATTTTATATGTTTAGATTTTTGTATATAAAATGTCAAATTTTAATGTTTTGAATATTATGAATAAAAGTTGATAATTAATTATAGAAAATGTTGTGAGCAGGAATGTAATAAATTGTAACATGATTTCAAGGGTAGACATGAAGGCACTTTGTAAATGTGATTTTAGTATAATATATGAAGAATATGGCAATTAAGTAATTATTGTATTATTAGGATTAATTATTCAATCAGCAATAGTATTTAAGCAGAAGGGAAGAGCTTGTAGTATTGTGCATCTGAGGAAGTGTATTCAAGCAGCAGGTGTGGAGACATAAGCGTTAATGTGTTTGGAGTGTTTTGCTGAAACTACGTGTTGCTGCTTGGTTCGTTACTTTTGTTAATAAAGCTGCTAAAAAAGAAAAAAAAAAGCCGTTTTCTTCCACTAGTACCTTTTGCTTTGTTTAGTTGTGACTGTTCTGGTACTAGGCTCCATTGTCGTGGTTTTGCTGTATTTCCGCTTACCGGCTCGTGGACATAGACAGGCCAAGTAATACATAATATGGGTAGTCAAACAGACATCCACGATTGGGAACATACAGCAGCAGTCACAACCACTGGCCAGATGGTGACAGTCCAACACGTTCTACACTTTACATATGCACATCGGTGTCCATTGTAGGACTCAAAAATTGATCCATTCGCACCATCGACCAGCTGCGATCGGCCAAAAGAAGTGACAGCCGTGACTGCGGCACAGCTAGACATATGCACCACCAGCGTGTTTAAGGTTGGGGACAACTGTCCATGAAATGCAGGACATATGAACAGAAATCCCCAGATTGTCGTGTCCATAGAAGTCGTCCACATCCCAGTCCACACATGACGGATGTGTAATGGGTACCGTGGAGGTTGCAGCCATGGGATCCTGGGTATGCAAATATGGGGCTCGGTGTTGTTTGGCAGATAATCCGTTGTCACGCCCGTGGGAGGATGCGGGTATAGCACGTGCCTTACTCCCCACTAATGATGCAAAGCATCCACGGATAATGGTAAAAGCAGGTGTGAGTGTTGTACAGCCCTATATCAGTGTCCAGTAGGCAATTCCATGGATGGACAAGTGTACGACCGAGATGGCACCTATAACTGGAAACCTGATGGAATTACACAGCTGCAGTAAGGCATAACACAGGAAATACAGATAGGGACTACAGTAGACACTCCCCATACAAAGACAGACTGCCGTGCGAATACCGGCGTACATGGCACTGGATCTGCCATCAACAACATGAGGATCACTCGCTTCCATACTGCGGAACAAATGGGCGACCTGTGGAACATATACTAATGGCACACAAACAACTTCAACTAGGAAGGTCATAGGATGTTTCAACACTGGCGTTCCGCATATAACGAACATCCGTAAATGAAAAAAAAGGGTATACATGTTCGGCTGTGTTATATTGACAATACAGTGGCGTATCGTCCTACTGGGCCTTTGAGGATTACCTAAAGCAGTTGCCAACCTGCAGCATGACATCATTACCATTTGGGTTAATCGTAGTAGGACACGGGTTTCGTAGCACAACATAATATGTGTAGTCAAACACACATCCGCGATTGGGGAACATACAGCAGCGGTCACAACCACTGGCCAGATGGACACAGTCCAACATGTTCTACATTTTACATATGCACATTTGTGTCCATTGTAGGACCCAAAATTTCTCCTTTTGCGAGGAGACCCAGATGAACTACAGCCGTGACTACGGCACAGCAGCAGAAATGCACCGCCAGCGTGTTCAAGGTTGATGACACCTGTCCATGAAATGAGGACATATGCACAGACATCCACAGATTGTCGAGTCCACATGTGCGTCCACATCCCATTCCGCACACATGGAGGATTTGCAATGGCTACTGTCGAGGGTTGCAGCCATGGCATCTTGGGTATGCAGAAATGGGTGTCGGAGATGATTGGCAGAGGATCCATTGTCCGCCCGTGGGAGGATGTGGGTACAGAACATGGCTTACCCCCACCAATAATGGCAATCATCCACGGAGAATGCAACATGCAGGTGTGAAATGGGTACAGCCATACACCAGTGTCCAGTAGGCATTTCCCAAGGCTGGACAAGCGTCTGGACAAGATGGCACCCAGAATAGCAAACCTGGTGAAATAACACAGCTGTAGCAAGGCATAACACAGGAAATACAGCTGGAAACAACAGTAGACACACTCCATAGACATCCATCCAGCCGTGCGAATCCCGGTACACAGCAACCAAGCTGCTAGCAAGTCTATGGGGATCACCGCTTCCACTCCAGCGGAACATCACGGCGGCCTGTGGAACACATATTAATGGCACTCCAACAACGTCAACTAGGAAGGTCATAGCATGCTTAAAGTATGGCGTTCCCACTCATAAAGAACATCCTGTCATGAATAAATAGGTTCTACATGTACCGGCTGTGTTATTATGGCAATACAGTGGCGGATAGTTCACAATGGGACCTCTGAGGATTACTTAAAGCAGTTGCCAACCTGCAGGACTACAGTAACACCATATGGGTTAATTGTGGAAGGACACGGGTTCCGTAGCACTACATAACATGGGTAGGCAAACAGACATCGCGACTGGGGAACATACAGCGGCAGTCAAAACCACTGGCGAATGGACACGGTCCAACATGTTCTACACTTTACATATGCACATCGGTGTCCATAGTAGGACCCACATATTTGTCCATAGGTGTTGGCGACAGGCTGCTATCGTGCGAACCAGAAGAAGTGACAGCCGTGACTACGGCACAGGTAGATATGGGCACCACAAGCGTGTACAAGGGTGATGACAAGTGTCCATGACATGCAGGACATATGAATAGGACTCCCCAGCTCGTCGTGTCAATAGGCGTGCGTTCACATCCATTCCGCACACATGAAGGATGTGCAATGGGTACTGTCGAGTGTTGCAGACATGGGATCGTGGGTATGCAAAAATGGGTCTCGGTGTGGATTGGCAGATGATTCGTTGTCCTGCCCGTGTGAGGGGCGTGGGCATGGCATATCGTTACTCCGCACTAATAATGGCAATCATCCCGGAAAATGCAGAATGCAGCTGTGTAATGTGTACAGCCCTATACTAGTGTCAGTAGGCAGTTCCCATAGATGGACAAGCGTCGGCCAAGATGGCACCCATAGCTGCAAACCTGGGGGAATCCCACAGCTGTTACAAGGCATAACCCAGGAAATACAGATAGGGACTACAGTAGACACCCCCCATACAAAGCCAGACCGCTGGGCAGATGCGGAGTATCACGGCACTTAATCCGCCAGCACATTAATGGGGATCATGCGCTTCCATACAGCAGAACAGATGGGTGACCTGTAGAACCATACCAATGGCACAATATCAGCGTCAGCTGGGAAAGACATCGATGGTCGAACCATGGCGTTCCCACCAATGAAAGACATCCTTCAGTGGATTAATAGGATTGATGTCAATTGACCATGGAAAACACCTGCTCAACAATAAAGACCGCTGGCACCCTATGGCCACAAACCATGTCACACATAGGTAGATGGAACAGTCAGCGTAAACATTTAGGTGCGCGGCAGGTCACACATGGTATCCAAAGGTTAGACATGTATGCGCTATCACCCGTAGGCCCGTGAGACGTACACATAACATGGGAGCATCCAGGCTTTAAGTATCCACCCGTACACTTCCATTTGTCACTTTCTATGCGAACAATGAACATGTAGCCACAGCATAGAAAGCACAGGCACTGCTAACGACACACGTATGTCAACAATTCAGAAGG
The DNA here is from genome assembly GCF_019279795.1 of Protopterus annectens. Taxonomy (NCBI): domain Eukaryota; kingdom Metazoa; phylum Chordata; order Ceratodontiformes; family Protopteridae; genus Protopterus; species Protopterus annectens. The sequence goes on along the minus strand of NC_056751.1, from coordinate 507,915,359 downwards.
CATCCTATGAACACCGTATTACATGATATTGTACTATGCCGACCCCTCAACAATCAGAGACCTAACAATGTATATGGAAGATATGCATAGCATATCACTGTAATACAATGGTACAGAACTGACAGAGTAGACAAATGTATGTTAACCCTACATCTGCATCTACACTACATTCCCGTTACGGTGTTTGCTCCACCTGCTTCACAAAGGATGCCTCAACAGTTATCCATCGGTCAGCCCTGGTGTGTGGCCAAACCTCCACCTACTAATCTATCTACATCGCATTCTTCAGCATAGCTGTGGAGGTCCCTCCTGTGGTGTAATACCCTAGGCGTCGTAAAACACCGACTGTAGACATGTGCCTTGTGATGTGCCCATAGCGGCCGTAGGCATCGCCAATCCTGCGGCTGCCCAGGCGCTGCCCTAGTAGGGACACCTGTCTAGTAGGCGTGTCACGTAGGTATATCAAGATGGGTGCACCATGTGTTGTGCTGGCGTGTGCCATGTAGCCCCACAGCCTAGGGCACCGGCGATCTAAGGCGCTGCCGTCGCAGGGGTAGTACAGTCTGCAGGTATGTGCAGTCGTGCACATGTGTCAGCGGGCCACAAGGATACCCATAGTGTCGACAGCTGCACACATGGCTATAGTGTGACACACACGGCCATGCATACAGCACACATAGACATACACACACCATAAATAGGCAAGTACACACAAGGTGTATGTCATGTATGGGTAAAGTGTAAGGACAGCAAGGATAGCTGTCTGCCATGTAATCCAGCGATGTCTATGAGGTGTTCTGGAATACGGACAGTGCATGGACAATGTGTGGATATGCAAAGTACCACAGTTATATGTGTCAGCCGTGCAAATATGCGATACATGGGGAAGGCGGCTGTCCATGGGAGAGCAGCGATGCGGCCACAACATAGGTACATAGATATACAAAGAAAGAGGTACACACGAGCACATCCGGCAGGCCCGTGAGTGTAATGTACACAGCAGCAACCCACAACACCATAGTAGGGTACACGTGGAGAACACGCTACGGAGGTCGCCGACCAGAAGAAGCACACAAGCAGTACATGATCTGCGTCCCACCATCCACAAACACAAGGATGGCGCCAGGATATGGGTGTTACGCGTAAACCTCAAAGCCATACCGTATGAACCCATGCAGCTGGGAGCATGGACACACACACACATGTGGCGCATGGTGATTGACCACACCCCACATACCCAACCGCACAAGCGTACAACACAGGTATGGTATGCGCTCGTGGACCACCGAGCACACCACCAGCAGAGGCACATGTACAGGTGGGTGACAACAACCGTACAGGAATGGCGGCTGGTAGGCAAGGTATGTGTTGCGAGCGTCTAAAAGCATGTACATCCGCAGAGGCAGCTGCAAACACACACACACAAACACGCGCAAGGGCCGAGTCGAACCTCGCCTATCTACATGAACTCACTACAGTATGAAGCATTTACAGAGCAGCTACCGAGTTTACTGAGCACAGCGCTGTCAGAGGCATACTTCTGGGCTGGTGACATCACCCGCCAAAACAATAGCTGGCAATAGGCAAGGTATGTGTTGCGGCGTATAATAGTATGTGTATCCGCAGAGGCAGCTGGAAACACACACACACACACATGGAAGGGCGAGTCGAACCTCGCCTATCTACATGAACTCACTACAGTATGAAGCATTTACAGAGCAGCTACCGAGTTTACTGAGCACAGCGCTGTCACAGGCATACTTCTGGGCTGGTGACATCACCATAAAACAATAGCTGGCAATAGGCAAGGTATGTGTTGCGGGCGTCTAATAGCATATGTGTATCCGCAGAGGCAGCTGGAAACACACACACACACACACGGAAGGGCGGGAGTCGAACCTCGCCTATCTACATGAACTCACTACAGTATGAAGCATTTACAGAGCAGCTACCGAGTTTGCTAAACAGGCGCTGTCACAGGCATACTTGTAGGCTGCTGACATCACCCAAGACAATAGTTGGCAATAGCCAAGGCATGTGTTGCGGGCGTCTAAAAGCATAATCAGTCGCAGAGACAGCTGGAAACACACACACACACGGAAGGGAGTGCGAACCCGACTATCTACATGAACACACTACTGTATGAAGCATTTACAGAGCAGCTACCGAGTTTGCTAAACAGAGCGCTGTCACAGGCATACTTGTAGGCTGCTGGCGTCAACCGCAAGACAATAGGTGGCAATAGCCAAGGCATGTGTTGCGGGCGTCTAAAAGCATATTCAGTCGCAGAGGCGGCTGGAAACACACACACACACACACACACACGGAAGGGCGGAGTCGAACCTCGCCTATCTACATGAACTCACTACAGTATGAAGCATTTACAGAGCAGCTACGAGTTTGCTAAACAGGCGCTGTCACAGGCATACTTGTAGGCTGCTGACATCACCCGCAAGACAATAGTTGGCAATAGCCAAGGCATGTGTTGCGGGCGTCTAAAAGCATAATCAGTCGCAGAGACAGCTGGAAACACACACACACACGGAAGGGCGAGTGCGAACCCACGACTATCTACATGAACACACTACTGTATGAAGCATTTACAGAGCAGCTACCGAGTTTGCTAAACAGAGCGCTGTCACAGGCATACTTGTAGGCTGCTGGCGTCAGCAACCGCCAAGACAATAGGTGGCAATAGCCAAGGCATGTGTTGCGGGCGTCTAAAAGCATATTCAGTCGCAGGCGCGGCTGGAAACACACACACACACACACACACACACGGAAGGGCGGAGTCGAACCTCGCCTATCTACATGAACTCACTACAGTATGAAGCATTTACAGAGCAGCTACCGAGTTTGCTAAACAGGCGCTGTCACAGGCATACTTGTAGGCTGCTGACATCACCCGCCAAGACAATAGTTGGCAATAGCCAAGGCATGTGTTGCGGGCGTCTAAAAGCATAATCAGTCGCAGAGACAGCTGGAAACACACACACACACACGGAAGGGCGAGTGCGAACCACGACTATCTACATGAACACACTACTGTATGAAGCATTTACAGAGCAGCTACCGAGTTTGCTAAACAGAGCGCTGTCACAGGCATACTTGTAGGCTGCTGGCGTCACCGCCAAGACAATAGGTGGCAATAGCCAAGGCATGTGTTGCGGGCGTCTAAAAGCATATTCAGTCGCAGGCGCGGCTGGAAACACACACACACACACACACACACACACACACGGAAGGGCGGAGTCGAACCTCGCCTATCTACATGAACTCACTACAGTATGAAGCATTTACAGAGCAGCTACCGAGTTTGCTAAACAGGCGCTGTCACAGGCATACTTGTAGGCTGCTGACATCACCCGCCAAGACAATAGTTGGCAATAGCCAAGGCATGTGTTGCGGGCGTCTAAAAGCATAATCAGTCGCAGAGACAGCTGGAAACACACACACACACACGGAAGGGCGAGTGCGAACCCACGACTATCTACATGAACACACTACTGTATGAAGCATTTACAGAGCAGCTACCGAGTTTGCTAAACAGAGCGCTGTCACAGGCATACTTGTAGGCTGCTGGCGTCAACCGCAAGACAATAGGTGGCAATAGCCAAGGCATGTGTTGCGGGCGTCTAAAAGCATATTCAGTCGCAGGCGGCTGGAAACACACACACACAGAGACACACACACACACACACGGAAGGGCGGAGTCGAACCTCGCCTATCTACATGAACTCACTACAGTATGAAGCATTTACAGAGCAGCTACCGAGTTTGCTAAACAGGCGCTGTCACAGGCATACTTGTAGGCTGCTGACATCACCCGCAAGACAATAGTTGGCAATAGCCAAGGCATGTGTTGCGGGCGTCTAAAAGCATAATCAGTCGCAGAGACAGCTGGAAACACACACACACACGGAAGGGCGAGTGCGAACCCGACTATCTACATGAACACACTACTGTATGAAGCATTTACAGAGCAGCTACCGAGTTTGCTAAACAGAGCGCTGTCACAGGCATACTTGTAGGCTGCTGGCGTCAACCGCAAGACAATAGGTGGCAATAGCCAAGGCATGTGTTGCGGGCGTCTAAAAGCATATTCAGTCGCAGGCGCGGCTGGAAACACACACACACAGAGACACACACACACACACACACGGAAGGGCGGGAGTCGAACCTCGCCTATCTACATGAACTCACTACAGTATGAAGCATTTACAGAGCAGCTACGAGTTTGCTAAACAGGCGCTGTCACAGGCATACTTGTAGGCTGCTGGCGTCAGCCCCAAGACAATAGGGGGCAAAAGCCAAGGCATGTGTTGCGGGCGTCTAAAAGCATATTCAGTCGCAGGCGCGGCTGGAAACACACACACACACAGAGACACACACACACACGGAAGGGCGGAGTCGAACCTCGCCTATCTACATGAACTCACTACAGTATGAAGCATTTACAGAGCAGCTACCGAGTTTGCTAAACAGGCGCTGTCACAGGCATACTTGTAGGCTGCTGACGTCAGCCGCAAGACAATAGGTGGCAATAGCCAAGGCATGTGTTGCGGGCGTCTAAAAGCATATTCAGTCGCAGGCGCGGCTGGAAACACACACACACAGAGACACACACACACACACACACACGGAAAGGGCGGGGGCGAACCTCGCCTATCTACATGAACACACTACAGTATGAAGCATTTACAGAGCAGCTACCGAGTTTACTGAGCAGGCGCTGTCAGGAGGCATACCCCTCGTGAGTGGTATCATTTGCAAAGGCAATCGCCCGCTCGGGTGTTCGGACAGAGTCGCGATCACGCGGTCTGTTACCATCCCAAGGTCGCCGTACACTAACTGCGTTAGTGCTGCAGTCAGAATAACAAGTAACTACTGATCAGTACATCACTGCATACTGGGCATGCTCAGACACTTAGACTCGGCACAGGGCAGACATGCATACACATGTTGCGGCGGCATGGGTGGCGTAATGTGGACCGTCGTGTGTGTCCAGCCACACAACAGAAACCTGGCCATGCCACAGGCGTGGCCGTTGCGTGGGGATAGAGGCATGCACCGGGGTATTACTGCAGGCGGCTGCGGTGTGCACTGTGCTGTGTGTCTATCTACACAGCTGCCTACTGGGCATGCTCAGACACTTAGAGTCGGCACAGATCAGACATGCATACACATGGTGCGGCGGCATGGGTGGCGGAATCACGGACCATCCTGTGTTTCCGGCCACACAACAGTAACCGGTCATGCCACAGGCGTTGTTGTTGCTGCGGGGAATATGTAGGTGCAATTAACCATGTGTAGGACTGGCCTACAGTTTGTTGCATGCTACAGACAACCCTCACATACACAGGATACCTTCACAGATGTCCTGAGGACACTGGTGAGTGGGCATGCTCTCACAACAGCACCGTTTGGGTGACATGAACCACCCATACATAGCCTGGGAACATTACCCATGGCACAACACAGTCGCCAGCAGTCCCAGGTGTTCACACACCTGGCCACTGTTAAACAGCCATGCACCATACATACCAGGGGATGTCTGACAGTTCTGCCCATCACGCATGGTGAGGATATGCCCCACACAGGATGTACAGCCCTCAATGGTGATGCAAGACCGTATAGTGGATCCACTGGTCATCCACTCACTGTAACCAACACCAGCATGGGGACCTCAGTGATGACCTCTCCACAGGAAACCACACACATCATATGACCGGTGTGGTACCCTACATGTCCTCCATGCCAATGTTGAACAGAGGCCAGACCGGGAAGCCTACCGAATGCCTTCCACGACCACCCACATGCATGTCTGCGACAGGCAAACATGATGACATCAGGCCCTTGTCCACCACAGGTAGGCACATGGTGTGGTGGACCGCAGCCACTGACTACCTGTACATCAACAGTTGGAGCTACTACATGGCAGGGCAATGACAGTACCAGGAAACCATCACCCATTCATACCGGCGTCACCATACGGCCCACATACCAACATCCAGGTCCGCTCGTGGGAGTGGTACTGCAGAGGGCACATGAGACAACCACAGGGCCTTCCCTAACTGTGGTAAGGACATGGTTGGGGGCACACAGACCTGCATGGAAATGGTCCAGAATGGTACAACAGTCACTGCACCCACAGACATTGTCTGCATACCACAGGACATGTTCCATGCATACATCCCCCCCCCAACAGGGAACATATCCATCCCACCAGAGTGTATCCTCCCAAACATGTCATATGGCCTGGGGTGATCCCATATCTCTATGGCGTTTGACACGTCAGCAATGGGCACCGATGGTTTCCCTGGCTGTGTGCTACCCATCCTCTTTAAGGCCCTCGGCCCACACATGCGGCCACTGTGTCATGTTAGCCTTACTATGGGCTATGTCCCCAATGGATGCCATATGGCATCTGTGGTCCCACTATGCCAGGGTAGTGCTCCTATGGACTGTCAACAGCCACACCCTATCGCTTGACAAGTGTTGTCTGCAAAGCTGTGTGGAGGTCCATACAGGTGGTCATGGTTACAGATAGCGGTGTACAGCCAATGCGGAACATACCCACAACTACATAGTCAAGGTCGGATCCTGCCTCCCGAACCTGCTCGTCCAGTCTGGAGTGTTCACCAAGGCCATTGATGGGGATGTGTGGGTTTGCACACAGTACCATGACCTGGTGGGGCGTTCAGAGCACACTACACATGGGACCCATGTAAAGGCTCGCCAGCATACATGTGGGGACATATGTCACCCGATGCTTCTCACACAGGTTGGAGGTCACACCACACAGGGTTGGTGCTGAAGGTGCTTTGTCACACTCATATCTGGACCCAGTGGAGGCCCACAGGGCTCACTCCTGTGCACCCTGCCATATGGCATCCGACCTTCAATGTGCATGCAATCATAGGGGATTGTAGCAGACAAGGTATGCAGATGACTACGCACCGGCCGACATACCCAGCACCCCATGTTACGTACATCCACCTAGGGCGTCATAGACATGGCTGACTGGTGCCAGAGCCATGGCCTGCTACCAGATGCCAGAGAAGGTGCAGCCCTACCCAGTGTGAAGAACATGTTCGTCCCAATGTCACATGTAGGTGATACGCCATTAAAGGTGGTGGACATGTTCAGGGTGATGGCTACCACACCTGTTGGCAACCTCTGTCAACACACACAATGGCAATGTGGGTGTGAAGACATTCCATTGTGGCCTCCTGGTCTGGATGGAATGGCAACCACATCAGGGGTGTTCATTGTACCCCTGTACACATCACACAGCAGTGCAATGACTGTGTACAATGGCACATGTGGCCTGTAGCTAACCTGCGCCTGCAGCACTCGGAAGGACATAAGCGTTCCACAAGGCGGGGATGGCGGTGCTGGGACATGTGTCACATGGTGCGGCCAAGGGGACACTGGCTGTGGATCTGCACAGCACAGCTGATCCGTGGTGATCTGTGCCCGACATACACGGCCATGTCTGACCTGGGTGACATGGGCACATTCCACCTCCCAGGCCCCATGCGAACACGGGCACAGAAGCGACTGTCAGACACCTCAACCCACAGATGAGTGGGGCGTGCTGAGGGAACAGGGTAGCGGCCAGACACACAGTGCGACACGGGAGGAGTGCCAGGCCATGTGAAGGGAAGGGCCCGACTGCCCTTGTCCAGGACCGCTACTGGCGTGTGGGTGTGTGACTATAGTTATCGCCAGTCAACCTCTGTGTGTCACTGCTAGACCAGGGACTGGGGACTGATGGATATGGCATCCCCATCCTGAGGGTGTTAGATGCCACACACAGTCATGCTAGGTCCACACATGTCGTAGGGCACATATCCTGTTACGTTCATGTGTGCCTATGTACCTATGTAGGGGTCCATGCGGATGTGGGTAACTGTGCTATGCTGATTTTGCCAGACATGCCTGTGGGTACCCCACGACTACCGTGGGGAACTAATTACAGTGCTCCCAGTAGGCACGTGCAGTACACCATCAGTATCAAACGGGTTAACTGCACCGACATGGTGCTACACATGTAACCACCACACATACTGTGTACACATATCAATGAATGCTGCACCTGTCCTGCATGGTATGTCTGCTGCATGATGTCCGTGCACAACACACATCACATACACACCTGTCACCAGCCATACACACACACCACAACATACACCATGCGGACACAGGTATCATGTACACCTCTCACTATCGTGTCCACCCTGTGCATCATAATATGTTAGCTTAACCGTGCATTGCTGGTGTGGCTCACAGTTATGCGGCAGAGACTTAATCATATGCACAGGGTGATATGTGTGCCACAGGCATGGGCTGTACCAATGGATGACATCATGTGTGTGTGTAAGGGCCAGTGCATTGAGTGGGCATGACTATGTAGAATGCATGTGGGTGTGGTGGAGCCCTACAGTTGTGTCTGCTGTGTGTGGGTGTGTGTGTACACAGTTCAGTCATCTGTGATGCCTACGGGGTATGCTTGGCAGCCCCTGACTGTACAGTGCAGGTGTTACGGCTCACTGTGTCTGCCGGCCGAAGTGACCAGCGCCTGCCTGGGGTTACGCAGACGCGACGGGTGGAGGTACAGACTGTCCACTCTCCGATGTCACATGTCCGCTGGAAACATGCCCACAGCGGGGGCCGTCCAGGGCCGCGTCCGCGTGGCCTGCTCTGTCCTGGTGTGGATGGTGTAGTAGCAGCTGCAGTGCTACTGCTACCATCACTGTCTGTGTGGGCATGGGAGGTGGCGCTGCGCTGACCTGCAGCAGGTGGTGTTGCTGGCACGCCACGTGCCCTATGCCTCACCCTACCTGGTGTTCCTGCACGGACTGCGCGCTCAAGGATGGCCAAGCCTCGGTCGAGAGACCAGCCATGTCGCCCAATCTCCTATCCAGAACATCGGCAAGATGCTGTTGTGCATTCGCCAATGCCTGGATGCTGTCATTTAAGTGCGGATTGCGGACCTCTGCAGCCTCTGCCCCTCCTGGTTCTGCCGTTCGGACGCGTGCCTGCGCCGCCATTACAGTCTGGAACATGCGTCTGGTTATACCAGCTGCTGCACCATATGCGGCAGGTGTATGTCTAGCGGTGCTCCCCTACGGGCAGCACCCGCCACATGCCTGCGTGGCACTGCACCAGTCCTTACACTGGCAACATCGTGTGTACCCACACCTTCTGCAGCCACCACACATTCCTGCTCGGGGACAACAGGCGCTGACTGACCATCATCTATGGGCATCGGTGTCGGGGTATGTCGGCATCTGAACCGTGTGCAGGGATGAAAGGGGCGTATGTGTAATGTTCTCCACTGGCACAGTCTCTGCCTGTGGCGACCCTGCCTGTGCCTCATGCACATGGTCATCACCACTAGTATCTGTGGGGACACTAGCATCAGATTGACCGCGGGAGGAGCACCTACAGCACCTGTCAATACAAAGACATACCATCGGTTACAATACAGACACACACACACACACACACACACACACACACACACACACACACACACACACACACACACACACACACACACAGACACACACACACACACACACACACACACACACACACACACACACACACACAGCATGCATGTGATAATGCAGGTGGCATGCAGCATTCACACAACACAGACCAGTGAATGCAGACCAGACATTCATAGTGGCAGTATGTACACTGCCCTGGTGGGGACAGTACAACAGGCAGGTGTCATTTAGTAGGCATGCAGTACACACATTCATGGTAGTTTGCATGCATCAGCGTGATACACCGTGTGGCGGCGGGCAGGTTGAGAGTACACATGGCTGCCAACACTATGTAATGTACACGCAAACATGTGCGGTATCATGTGGACATGTGAGGATGGTGTCCCACCGCATGCACCACATCACGATGGCTGTCATGGTGCAGTGTTATGTGTACAGTGTACAGATACAATGTATGTGTAACAGTGATGTCTGTGCAGGTGCGTTGCTGTGAGCTGTGTGCGTGGCTATGCGGTGTGTGGTGCAGGCTCTGTGCCACTGCACAGTAGCAGGACACAGCTATGTGTCTGTGCGATCGTGACCTGGGCGCATTACATTGCCATGTCTGTAAGTCAGTTCAGCTGCTCAGCAGCACATATATAGTGGACATTGGAGGCACCTGTAGTAGCTGGGGAGAGGGATTTCATGTCACTGGTGTACTACAGCAGATGTCCAGGGTCCACTACATTGATGAACCCACTATGTGTGTACAGGGTGCAATGGTGAGTACCCACTGTGGATGTGCTGTGTGGCAACATGCCTGTAGGTATCCACCATGGCCTTGTCTGTCTGACTCATTGACAATTGTGTGTGGTAGACATTGTGCACACGGCCCTGTGGTGGCCCATGTGACATACACCCATACTAGTGTGGCGTGTCACATTCTCTGGATATGCTGACAGTGTGTATGTCTGCTATGTTGTGCATAGGTCATATCATGGTGTGACAATGCTGCAGACAGACATACTGCGTGCATGGGACATGGCATGCGCCATGTCTGGCGTGTGCACCGATGCAGGGGCATGGGTCACATTGGTAACACCTGTGCTCTGGCCAGATCACAGCTCACTCTGTGGTACTGTGTCCATACTGCACTGGCATTCCAATGCATACTACACATGCAGCCATTGTGTAACACCTACACCATTGTATGCATAGCTGAATGCACGTAACACACCAATTGGTTGTGTGGTGTCATACCACTCTGGTAATGGGTGTATCTACTGTACATGGGTGGTGTGTATGTCGGGTGGTGCGAGCTGTATACCGTGGCGGGGCACACACAGGTGAGCATGTCATGCCTAGACACATGGGGAATATCAATACAGCAGAACATGCGTTTGACTGGCAACAGACTTACCTGCAACAGACCCTTGTCCTTGCGACCGCCAGGCGATACCTGTAAAGGCATTACACAAAGGTATACACATTAGCCATTACTATCTCCACGGTCAGCACTGTGCATGACACATCATGCATGTGTGTGGTTGCATGTGCTATGCACATGTCTGCTAACACAACATAGCATACAATGGTTTGCATCTTGTGTGGCCATATACCTGGCATGTATTGCTATATCATGTGTTGTACTATGACACCCACACCCCCGTCGCCTATCATACATACATGCAACACTGACTTACCATGCGGCTCCAGGCTCATAGCTCAGGTGACACCCACCTCCACGATGGGCCAAGTGGTTGTGCATGTTGTTCGTGGGTGTCCCCAGACTGACCAGGAGCTCCTCCGTAGCTGTGAGTGGGGGCTGTGTTGGTGGCCCACCACCTGTCCCACGTTGTTGCCTGGCGATTGCAGCGGCACGCTGTCTTGCATGCGGATCAGGTCTGTGCAGTGCCTGCGGTTGTTGGTATGTGCGGTTGGTTCCGCCCGCTGTTCACCCTCCTGCACAACTCCTCCCACATCTCCTGCCGTTCTTGTGCCTGCTGTGGGACATGGCTGAACAGGGCATTGTAGTTACTCTGGAGGTATGGTATGATGACCCCCTCCTCCTGACGACTAAATGGTGGTAGCCGGGAACGTGGCATTATCTGGAAGACATAATGATGGTGGCAGGTCACATTCACACTGCTGTGCTGGCATACTGTTGGAAATACATTGCTATGACATGTACGACATCTGCACAGTGATCTGTGAAGGGCATCGTGGGGGTGACACAGCCGATGTTGTGGCTTCACACCATTGAGCACTGGGTGTCACATCATATCTGTGTGCCACCCCATCACACTGTGCGCACCATGTAGATGTTAGCCTGCCATGGACATGTGTACCTGGCTGCCCTATGTCCGTATCAGTTGGCATATGTCCCCATGTGGCGTCTGTGCTACTGTTGACCTGTGCGCTGTGTATGTGTCAGTACCCATCACGCCTGTCTCCATTGTGAGCGTCAGCAGCGGCACTGTACACATACACATGGACACCTGCACATGCATGTGTTGTGCCATGTACTTCCACACAGCACTGTACGGTGCTGGACAACTTGCCCAGCTCACCTGTGTTGCATTATGTGATAGACATGGAGCAATGTGTAACCATGACACATTAGCAGGACAGGCCATGCATAGCATGTACCGCACACATTGTGCAGAGCATCACACAGCACCTGTAACATGACAGGGTGCATCGCCACCACATTACTACTGTGTATGGTTGATAGTGAGAGTGCCTTTTGTCCATTGCACCATGTGGGACTGCGATAGCTCATGCTGCCTTGCTGGTCATCTCTGCATGATATGGCAGGGTATGCATCATACATGGCAATGGGTGTGACCCACCCAGGGGCTGCGTTATTGGCAGGGTGGCTGTCCATTGCTTTGGTCATAGCTGTGTGAATCTGGACATTCAATATGTTTATCACCATGGTGTGGACACTGGCCTCCAGCGGGGTATGCTGTGCCCGGCTTGTTGAGGGTGTGTGTGGTGCATGCAGGTATCACACATCCATGCGTACACTGTAGCCCTGGCAGGTGCTATGTGCTGGGATGTTGATCGACACAGTGCTGTATGTGTACACACACCACTATCCCATGCACATGGATATCCGCCTGAACTGATGTGGGTGACACATATGTGTGCATACATTGCCCGCTGCCACCCACATGTCTGCTGCTGCACTACACACCGCCATCCCTCCCTGTGTGAATGTGGTGTTGGCCTCAGCAGAGGTATCCATGTATGGGGACATGGATGTTCACATAGCAGGCCCACTGATGGTATCGTCGATCTGACCATACACATGTGATGCACCCTCACACATACAACCCATTCATATTGTTGTTCACAATGGTGACACGGCTATATTGCTATGCGGAGCCATTCACAGACATACATACACAGAGGCATGCCGCCCATCTGTGTCATTGGCGGACTATTGGTGTGGTTTGGCACCTAGCGTGTTTGACTGCAGGTGGCGCAGACCTACTGTGCACATGTCTACATGGTAGGCCTGTTCTACGGTAGGCATCTGTGATGTGCTGTGCACATCTCATACCTGCACATTTGGTTGTTGTCCATCGGTCCACAGGCCAGTGGTGGGACATACAGAGATGTTGCTGAACATATGTACATGCGACACTGTACAACTGTGCCGCTAGCCTCTCAGATGCTCATGTGTCATGGACGTGAACACCGTACACACACATGTGGTTGTGGGGCGCCGTCCATACCCATCTCCACCTGTGGGTTGCTATCATCCCACACACTCCTTGTACTGTCTGTTCAGGCTATGCAGCTATGTGGGGCTTGTGTGCATACAATACAATACTATGTGCCTTTGCACCCATCACGGACATTGTCACACAGGTACACCGGCAGCCATACACATCGCAGATTGTTGTCAGCATGTCACATGTGGTACACACCTAACACATCTCCTGCGGGACATGGTAATCTGTGTGGGCATGTCCAGTAGTGACATACCACAGCTACCCTACATGGCGGCTATGCAGGACATGTCTGTGTACATCTACTGTGACATATACACCAGCAATGCCCCCTACCTTCATCACCTGGTTCTACCTGTCGGGTATGTGCGTCTCCATCCATGCAATGCCCTTAGATGAATTTTGTACATCTATATGTGCAACATACCTCGGTGTGGGTTGTCATGAGCACCACGTTCCATGTGTCAATGCATTGTTTGTGTCTGTTGGGCAGTCATTGTTGTGCATGGTTTACATGGCTGACATAGTGTACTGTGTCTGATTCCAGGTACTTCATTGGGCTACCAGCATTGTACATTTCTACAGCACATTCCAGCCATCATGTAGCCAGCTTAGATGACAGTGGGAGGTGTTCCGCCATGTGCACATGTGTCACACAGTACAAGGGTGACTGACACACATTGTCGGGACTGGGTTCTGACTGCTGTGGATGTGTGTACCGGTGTTGACAACCATGACTGCACCAGATGGTGTCTCCTGGATGTGTGACATTCACAACAAACACCCACATTCACATAGCAGCACATCGTCACGACAATTTACATTCCTGCCTGAACACTGTATGCGGTATGTTTGTATGACCACTGCATATATCACTGGTGGCCACCAGCATGGCTGCCTACAGCAGCAGTGTGTATCCTGTGCAAACATGGGTTACACCAGTCACAACACACCTGTGCCAGCTGGCCCTGTAGTGGGTGACAGTGCAGTTACATTCATCATGTAACAGTATACACCGTGCACCAGTATGTTGCGGACATGTGAACGGCTGTGCTACTCAACATATGCACACATGGCGCATCACCTGGTACACCGTGTCTGCCTTGCCACCTGCTATTGTGCCCACCCTGTGATGACATAGTACAGCCCACATGGTCGTGGACATGTGATGGCTCAATGGTGAATTAACCGTCCAGGTGTGTGTCTAGCCAGGTGTCCAGTAGCCACTGGTCTGCATGCAGGGATAGTCTACATTGGCCTACTCTGTCACTGGGACTGTTGACTATGGTCATACTGTTGTTATGCAGGCATGTGCTGTCTGTCCAGTCTGATAGTCGTGTTGAACCACACTACCGTGGCACACATGACGTCTGGACATCTGGCTAAGGTGTGCAGCCCACATGTACATCTTCTCATGCTATGCTGCCTGTGCAGCGGTGTCACATGTCTGTCTCTGGCAGGGCTGTCACAGGTAGGCACAGCATGCAGTGATGTGTGACAATGCTTACACCCTCCACTGTGCTGTACAGTAGCACTGCACACACAGTACAGCACACATGTCACTTATCTACAGTGCCTGGGACCTGCCTCCATGCCCTACCGCCACACCTGCCAGTCCAGATTGTACACAGATCATACCTCCCAGTCACATACCTGGACTGCAACACACACAGGTGGGTGGTTCCCACACCGCACCGTGATTTACACACATACTGTATTTTCCCATGACACATTGCATCATAGGTGGTCCATGTTCAGATACCCATGTTTGTGGCCACTCGCACATTGTGACAGCGACAGTGCAGACACTGTACACCACAGGTTACATGCCAGTCAGGGTGGCATGCTGTACGTGCACCTGGGACAGTTGCTACTGCTATGTATTGCCAGCAACACGACCTTCCCTAGTATGGACTCCCACGTGCCACACATGCTTGGCCATGCAGTACACATAGCTGGGTGACACATTACGACACATACCATACCTACACTACCCTCAGCATGCACCAAACCTACATGTGTCTGTATGCTGGGCCTACACACCTCCCCTCTGTTTGCTGAACATCCATGCTTACCATCCCTGCTAGCCACACCTAAGCACACAACCATAGCAGCATGCATGGTACATACACACTACAGCGGTATTACTGACATCCACTGACAGAGGTTGTTGAGGGCATGGCACCACGTCCAATGGACAGTCTATGTGCCTATGCCAACAGTGATCACAGTGCACTTCTGCTACATGTACACACTGGTAGGGACCATGCTATTCCACACTGAGACATGGTGGTGCTGGCATTTTCACAGGCGCCACAGTGGTATTCCTGTTCCATGCACCGCGTGCTATATGGGCACATGTGCAGGCTGTTGCCGGTAGTTTTGTTCACCTGTGTGTTGTGTGTCACTTGACAGTCATGGTGTGTCCTGCTGGTGCATGACATACTCCACAGCTAGCTACCTACACATGACTGCCAGACATTGCAGTGTGGGCCCTCACGCGGTGTGGTGGTATGTCTCTGCTGTTTGACTACATCCACATTCAATGCAGCATACCGCGGTCATGCAGGCATTGGCGACACAGATGTTGCTGGCATCCTGCCTGCCAATGGGGTACCTACCAACAATACACACTCTCACTCACTACAGGGTTCCAATCCTTGGCTGGACATTGTATTAACCCTGTGGACACATACATAGTACTGGCATGCACATGTTATGTCTGGGAACACAGTCCCAATGTCACCTCCAACCACCGTGGTTGTTGTATCCGCCAACCTGGCTGTTACATGTCTCTGCAGCAGCACGCATCAGTGACTGCTAGCCCATTCATGTGCGTTGTGCACCATGACCACCACACTACCACATCTATCACACTACACATGGATGGTACTGCATTGCACGTATGGGGCTGCATCTCTACACCCATGACTGGGCCATTCAGTATGGCACTGGGCCACATCTTGACATACATGCTTCACACACTCATTGACTACCTGCATGCCTTTCCTGGCACCCTTGTTGGGCTTCTGTGCCACGGAACACCACATCCCATGCTGGCCACCTGTCATATTATTGCATGGGTGGTTGGGGTGGTACAGAGGGTATCACATCAGACATGATCTGCTCTTTGCCCTTCAGCACCATTCCACTCTATGCTATTGACAGTGTACACATCCAGCATCACATCGTACCCTATGTATCGGCATGTTCGCCATGTGCCTTCTGTACAGTTCACACAGTGGTGCAGGCATGTCATGCTAACTACAACATGTCAGGGGCGTGTGGCATTGCCGTTCCTCAGACATGTGGCCCCTCATGCTCAGTATTTGCATCGTGCACTACCTACTGTCACACAGTACTGTACATGCCTACATATACCACTTCTACATACCTGGCAGCATTGTGGCTCATCCTACTCATGTTGCTGACACCCATACAGGTGTCAGTGTGGCAGATATATCATGTAGATATCATTGCATCAGTTACATCACACATAGTGCATACACATCACCTTTGCATACTGACGGTCATGCGGTGTGTATCACATGGATACTGTCCCTATACAGGCATATCACGTTGTACATGGTTGATGTACACACACATGGCCCACATGGTGCTGTGGTTGCCATATTACACCATAGTGTGGGTACACATGTGCAGGACTACACATTTCTGGACCGTATGTGTAGCTGATACCTTGGGTGCCCTTGTACCTGTGCCATACACACATGTACCGCAGGCCATGTTACAATAACACATGTGTGGTGTACCTTACACAATGGATACAACGTTACATGTGTCAGTATAGTCATGCTGTGCTCTCTACCCAGCTCAGACAGTTTACATATGCAAATGACAGTCATGTAACACATCTGTGCTCACCTAGATGCCACTAACACAGGGGTGTAATGTACTCTGCCATGGCCCATGTTCTCCACAGTACTGATGCATGTAGTACTCCTACATGGCGTTTGCTGTGGGCAGGGGGGGAGGAGCAGTCCTGCATGTGTGCACACATGCCACATTGCTCAGCCGGGGCGTCTGTGTGACATCCACAGACTGGACACACACCATGCTGTGGGACATAGGTCCTGTGCACATCCCACAGGGGCACACTGTGTCACTAGTCGTGTCATAGCTGCCTTGCTGGTAGGGTGACACAGACCCATGGTACCACCACAGCGGACGTACTGTATAGACATGACAGTTGACATCCAGTTCTGCCGTTCAGTGGACACTACCATGGGGGTATCAGTACTGTGTACATTGCACATGTGTTTACACGGCACTGCTGGACATCATTGTGGCACACATTGCACCTGCTATGGAGCGTTTGGACATGGTCACTTGCTGGTACCTCCATTTGGTACCTATTCTGCTACTACATTGTCCCATATGTGCAGGCCATACATATCTTGTGTATGTATATAACATTAGCCCATCGTTCCATCATGCATGCTATGCCTGTGATACTGTCTATGATCTCTGAACATATCCATCATGCCAGCTTTGCATTACACATACTTGACATAGTCGCCCTACTGCGTGGGATAGGTGCCGCGTCGTGCGCACATTCCGTATGACATCGACGGTATAGGCCCATGCACATGTGTGCTGTGACACTATACATAAATGTCCTATGGCCTGCTGTGGCACTTCAGTGTTGGATATCCACTGCCAGCATCGGCGTGGGTGGTGGCATTGTTCTGTGTTTGCAACCCCTATGGCAGACCTGGGGTAGGGTTATCACCTGTGCCACTTTGCAAGGGACAGTCCCTCCTTGGGCAGTTGTGTCCTGACAAACTTTATCACTAATGGCAAATGTCCTGAGATTGTGGGACATCACTATATCCCATTCTTATGTAAGAGTTGCATAACATACTTATTTATGTATGTACATTCCTAACTGTTACAAGACACACAATAAGCAACTGAACTGCTACAAGAATACACCTTTCTTTATGCAAAGAGTAGAGTTCTAACCTTTGTACTGACCATGGGTATGTGTCCACCTGTAACATCTGAAGTGTGTCCGGCGGTTTCCCACTTTGGCCTTTTGAAAGGGTGGCAAGCCGGCCCTGGGGTTATCGGGTGTTTACATGTTGTCCCACTGCTGTGCACCGTTGTCCACAGTTGTTGGTATGCTGCGGCGTTTTAGCATTACATATCAACCTTAGCCTCTCTCTGCCTGATGGACAGGTATCTTTACCTACACACACCGTTCACATACTGTACAGATTAGGTCATGCGTATCGTCGTTACACACCAGTACAATTAGGTGGGTTCGACATACCTTTCCGGCCTTTTGTTCTGCGTTCGACTCAATTCCCTTGATTCTGTTTCTCGAGTTACGTATGGGTTCGGTATGAACATACGGTTTGGATATCAGGGAGTCTTCCTTATATTAAATCGTCGCCTGATCCATGTGGGTTAATCAGGCCAATAGCTGTTCCTCGGTGTGTACTTATCGCATATCAGCGGTGATCCCCTTCCTTTCGTTAGATTCTGGCGTCGGCACTAGGCCATGGTTCTTTCCTCGTGTGGCGTTGGTTATTTGCAATACCTTAGTGAGGATGGTATGTATTGTATCATGTTTGTGTGACTGCATCCGCTATGTGTGGTGTCGGGTACATTTAAGCTGTGGTGTTAGCCGTGGATTGTGTGTGTTGGGTATGGTATTGTGTTCGACATGTGGGTCCCGTGTCCTGGCGGCGTCTGTCGATGGCGTTGTGCATTCAAATGTGTTACATGGCTGTTATTTTCCTGTACATAGCGAATGCATGGATGCATCAGCCGCTGCTAGTGTTCCCCATGAGCTTGTTGTGGGTATGCGCTGTCATTCACTGCCTGTATGTGTTTGCTACGGTTTTAGCTGTTATCCCTTTGATATGTGCAATGGGGTATATCTGCGGATGTGGGTGGCAGTGCGGGTGTGAGTCTTGCATTTACACATACCAGATATGCTTGTGTGTGTGCTCCATCCCTGCTTGGGGAGCTGCGGGTTACCTGTCTGTTGTTCGGGAATGTTTGTTTTGTTGATGTCGTCTGCTGTCGGTATCGCCTGCATGTGTGCTTCCTGCCGTATTCCGCCTTCACATCGGTTATGTATCTGGGCATGGCCGTCCGTGGCTACCAGCCATTGGCACTTTGTGGCTGATAGTTACGGTGATTGTGGTCCTATACTTGGGGCGGACTGTATGCTACCGGTAGCCTCCTATTAGGTGTGCCGCTTGCTTACGTCGCGGTCGTGGAACACACGCGGTATTTACCGGACCGTAAGTGTTCACGATCGGTGCCGGGATGGCACATTCGTATTTTCGCCGTACATGCCTGATGCTGTGTAGCGTTGCCAAGAGACCGTGTGGAGTCTACGTTATGGCCGCCATACCTACGGTCGTGGTTTGTACATCGTCCTTTGCATCTCCGGTTTGCTATGGCCCTGTGGTACACTTTGGGACATTTGCGCTTTGCATCATTTTACGTCGCCGCGTGCATAGCCACTGAGGAGATGCCAGTACTACTTTGTGGGTACTGCTGTACATGCGCCTATGGTTCCTGTACTGTATGCCTCGCCTGTTATTACACTCCGCCTGTGACATGTCACCTTCATACACAGTTTACACTGGCACACACATTACACACACACAGCGGAACACCGACAACCTCACCTCACACATACACATATTGCCGCCATGGCTGTCAACCTTCTATTTCGGTGGGGAACACACACAGTAGTAATGTGAAACACATGGGCATAATGTGGAACACATAGTAATGGCATAGTGACAACTTCAGCTAAGTAGGTCATAGGTTGATTATGATATGCTGATTTACTTACAGTGAAGAACCTTTACTGACTTACTATGAGTACATTCTATTTACCAGGATGTCATTTATATACATTCCTAACAATGGATGTTTGAGAGACATTTTCAATGTGGAACTTGTAGGTACTGCGAGGAACATGAACTGTTTTACACCCGAATGAGATGCGTTCCTCATAATGTCGTACACTTCACTGGTATGCTTTCGGCTTCGCACCGACGGTTGAACACAATACCTCGTTGGCGCATCGCCGGTGGCGGCGTGTATCTCCGCACTCATGTCCTATGGATATGACACGCACATATGTAGGGTTGCCACCTTTTCAAATGGCCAATGTGGGAAATTTTAGTAGAAGCGACTGATTTTGCAAGCCAACACACACCCACGGCGAGTACAAAGGACAGCGATTCACTTTTTTGGCGGAATCTGACGATGTAGCATTACAGTTGCTTATTCTGTTTATTATCATATTTAGATGTTTCTTCTACAATATAACTGTTTTGTGCAACTAATAAAGTAATTATGGGAAATGGTTTTGTCCTACAATCTCAGGACATTTGCCATTTTGTCAATGTTTTGCAGGACACAACTGCCCAAAGGTGGACTGTCCCTCACAGCGATGGGACAGGTGGTGACCCTACACATATCCGTTACTGTACCGTGGACTGGTGACCATCCCGACAGCGGATATGTATTGATGCAGGTTAACATTTCCATGGCTGGCGTTACCTGCCCTGCCCACCCTCAGGATAATCGGGTTGTCGGTCACTATGTTTAATATGTGGTGATTTCGCGTCTTACTTATCTGTGAACTTGCATCCCTGGGTTCCATATTACCCTGTTGTACTTTCTATCTGTGTATGCGTACATATATTTCTACATGTGTACTGATATGTATTTCCGTATCTGTGTATGCACATGCGTACATGTGTGGTCGACTTGCGGCGATAGTGGCAGCATATGGCTACGCCGTGTGCTGTTGAACGGCGTCGCGTTGGCGTGTTGGCGTTCCATGCTCTGCTGGCTATTGGGTGTGCAGTGTTTGGCGGTGCCTTTGTTGGAGTCACACATCGTCCGCACATACGGTACACATTACGGGCGGACATGTTTGTGTGGCGTCCATTTTACTGTGTGTGCAGGTCAGGAGGTGTCAGTCCATGGGGCCTACACTGTCAGAGTATGTGCTATCGTTCCCTCTTTGCCAGGGCGTAGGCATATTAGATGCGCCTCTGTCTACCTACTGGGGCTGGCTCAGGGTGTCCGTGGCGCCGCCGCCCTGTGCCTGTGCTTGCCCTGGCAGTTGTGGCGGACTTGGTGGCCCTCGGCATTATGTCCCTGCAGCAGCTGTTTCCGCAGAATCATATTGTGTAGCATACAACATACTATGAATATGTGGGCACTTGTGCCTGGAGAGTACTGCAAGGCTCCACGGATGTATCAAGCACGGAACCGTGATTTCAACATCGAACACACGCTCTATGATTATTCTCATTTGTCTGTGTGCCTCATTATGGCGTTCTTCCATGTGTGTGTGTGCATTTCTGATGGGTGTCATCAACCACGGCTCCAGTCGCGTAGCCAGCATCCCCCACAAGGTGACCTTGTGTGATGTCCCCACTGGCGAATACCTGGTACAGCTGTGAGGCATGCCAGATATGGGAGTCGTGGTAGCTTCCAGGGCTGCCGGCACACACATCCATGATAATGCCCTGCGCATTGCACGACCTGGCAATTGATGGAGGGTATCCCTTGCGGTTTATGTAGCGTCTACCCTGCTCCCCAGGTGGTGACTTGATTTCTATGTGCGTACAGTCTATCGCACCCAGGACCTCCGGGTATTGTGCCACCACGGTGGAAGCGGCGCATATTGCTAGCCAACTCCTCCTGAGATGTGGGGAACTTTATGTGCTCATGGGCATGTGGTAACATGGCATCCAGGAACTGGTGTAGTACCCTGGATGCTGATGCCTGTGAGATGCCCATTATGTCCCGGTGGGCCTTTGAAAGGTACCTGTAGCCAGTATTCGCAAGCTCACACATACCTTTGTGTCCACTGGGATGGGCTCCCCTCTGTTGTCTCTTGTTCTCAGGCGGCCGGCACAGCTCCACTATTTGCTGTAGCGTGTCCCTGTCCACCCTGTAGCTCTACTATCTCCAGGTCTCGCAGCCCTGGTAGGTCACCCTTGGTCTGAACACTCTCCTTCTCCTGTGAGGCCTCACGGTTGTTGTCGGCACCACCCTCCGCAACTCCGTCTGTCTCTGCCACATACCTATGCATCACGGCCACGGCGGCACCCAGCATATACATGTTAAAAGTTCCCGTCTGTTTACACCCTACGGTGCGGCGTTTGGGAAATCGCGCTGTGTGTTGTCGCATTCACATTTATTACTGTTGTGCTGTATACCGGTGAGGTCATTGGGTGTGTCTGTGCGGCCCTATCCATGGATTATTTCCGTGGTTTTACGCTTGCAGCTGCAGCGGTACTGCCTGTAGTGTTACATTACAGTTGCCTGCATTGCCTTCGCCTGGCATCTTACATTACTGCATCCTGCAGGCACATGGCATATGATGCATTTTATCTGCAGCCGCAGTTATGCTACCTCTGTACTTGGCTGTGCTATTTCGGTTCTTTGCTCTTTGCATTTCTACTACATCCCTATTATCGTTGCTCTCAAATGCCTCCCCTTTCCCGTTCTGCAGGAGTCTGCATGCAGACTTATCAGCTGGCGGCGTTTGCCCTTCCTGCATTGATTGGTGTTAATTGCTCGTTACGGATACATTTACACTGCTTCCGCATTTCCTCGTATTCTCCGCATTACCTTCCTATATCCCTGGTTGTTGGCGGTGAGGCCGTCACATGACTGGTTTCGGGAACGTAGTCATCCTCGTGCACATGCATTTATGCAGCGCATTCTGTACTGTCAGCGCATCTATTTCCTAACCGCCAGTCATGATGTTGTGATGTGCATTGTACAGCCCAGATTTGCTGTCCTGCAATATCCTTCCTCCTACGGTGGCACACCCCTGTGTGGTTGACATGTATCTGGTGTAGGCCACTCCTCGGTGTAGTACCGCTTCGCCGTTTGCTCCATCCTTACGCTGGCGCCGTTTTTGCGATTCACTATTATCTGCCTCATTTGCATGGAATTGACTACTAATACCTGGTTACGGCGCGGACACCGCCTCCACTCCTTGACAACCATTGCGCTGGGGTTGCAGCTTTACATACATACTATGGTGTGTGGTGGCTGTGCAGCTGATTTGTGTTCTAATGCTCTTTTCGGACATTATCATATTATTTCATTGCTTTACAACTTCTGTTCACACATCCGGGGTCTGCTGTTCTTTCTACGTCGTGCCATTTATGTCATTTTTACATTTTGTGCATATTTTCTTTGGACATTCTCGGTGCCTTTCCACATTGGCATATTGCACCTATATGATACCTGACTTTGACAGCCTTCCGTTACTCCTCCGGTATGTTTGGGTAAATGTAAACCGTTTTTTGGTTTACATTGCCGTTATATACCTTCGCCTCGCCGCCGTGGATCGCTATTGCCCTCATTTGCATGGTGCAATACCGCACACAGTGTGTTTTGCATACCTACGCCGGGCGGAGGCGGTCGGCGCCGCCCGGTAGTGCACGTGGAATTCATTCATACCTGAGTCGCTCAGCAGCCATATTTGGCGTTATAACGCCAACGCTATGCGGGCGCCTGGCGCAAGGTTCATGAATCCCGGGGAAAGACTTGTTATAGTTCACTTAATGGTTTAGTGATAGAAGCATTTAGAATACTAATCAGCAGCAATTTATAAGTTTTGGGAAACAGATTGACAGCATGTTCATAGGTTCATAGGTTCATACTAGGCTATCTGCCCTAGGGCATTTATAAGCCTAGCCAGAGTGTGTTTGGCTTTCGCCACCCATTTTAAATTAATTTTGCTATGCCTTTTTTTGAGGTTAGTATACTGTGCCTCTGTCTAACAGTGACACAGAAGTGATAGCCGGGGTAAACCTATGATCTCCCATCCACTCATCAAGATTCCTCTTGAAGAGAGTCAATGTGGGACTCTGCCTAACCTGGACTGGGATTTTATTCCAGAGTGAAGGGAGCCTCTGGGTTATGAATCTGTCCCTCCAGCATGTCCTATTTATTTCAGTGCTGAGGTTCAAGTCTCTCGGCGTAGCTCGATGGGATTTGGATTTTCTGAGGTGCAGCATGTCCATTAATTTCGGGTTGGACATGGCTTTATACGTCAGGCACAGAGCCTCTGAGCAGGCGGTATGCCATTGAGTAGAGCTGGAGTTTCTTTAACCGGGCAGCATATGGCATCTGTTTGAGCCCTTTGATCCTCTTGGTGAGGTACTTTTGGGGTCTTTCCAGTTGCTGTAGGTGTCTGGTAAGGTACATCCCAAAGGGGCATTGTACTCAATTATGGGCCTGATGAGGGATGAGTAAAGAGTCGATGACCTCCCTGATCTAGATGTGAATCCCTTCATGATTAGGTGGGCTATATAAAATGTTTTTCTAACCACTTTGGCCACGTGGTTGTCAAATGAGAGATTGCTATCAACTTGGGTCCCCAGGTCCCTAATGACTTCTTCTGTACTTAATGGATTACCACCTATGTGGTAATTTGTGGGCACTTTGTTTTTGCCAAAGGGATGACTATACACTTTTGGCGTTTAGCTTGAGGCCATGGCTCTGGCACCAGTTGTCTGTTTCTATGAGGCCCTTTTGGAGGATGCTTGTGTCGGCTGGAGAGTTGATTATGGCACCCAGTTTGCAGTCATCTGCGAACTTGGTCAGCCACAGTCCTTCCGTGTTGGCCTGTACCGAGAAATATATACCGAACAAGAGAGGTCCCAGGACTGAGCCTTGTGGGATGCCACTTGTAACTGGTTTGGAGTCTGACATGGCTCCAGCAATTCTAACCATGTGGGTTCTGTCCTTGAGCCAGTTTGCAACCCATCTAGTGACATAGGGGTTTATATTTAAGCTGGTGAGCTTATCTATAATGCCCAAGTGGGGTATTGTATCAAAGGCTTTTGCGAGGTCCAGGTAGGCTGTGTGGACCACCTTCCCCTCGTCAATGGCCTTGGTGACTGTTTCAAAGAAATCGACCAGGTTTAAGAGGCAGGATCTGCCCTTAACAAAGCCAAACTGGGTAGGATCCAGTGTCTGTAGGTCCCCAATATCTTTATTTATGAGGTCCATGAGGATCCTTTCCATAGCTTTGCAGACCAAGCTAGTCAGGCTTATGGGGCAATAGTTTCCAGGATCCGTTGAGGCACCACCTTTGTGGAGAGGGACCACTGTTGCTGTACGCCACTCTTTGGGTACATATCCTGTAGTAAGGCTAAGATTGAACAGTAGTTTTATGTTTGGGTTTAGCTCTTCTTGGAGTTCATGTAGGACGCAGCCGGGACACCATCTGGTCCCATTGATGCTGTGTTTTTGCTTTGGAGGCGGCTCTTACCTGAGCATCTGAGATGTCAGGGGGCAGCACTCTGTTGGGATAGATATTTGCCTTTTGGTGGGGAGAGGGGGGAGAAGTTTGCACTGAACCTGTCAGCTAGGATGTTGGCAATGTCTGTGGGCTCGGTGTATTTTTTATCATTTTGGACTAATTCTGAGCATATCTGGGAATTCCCACCCAGGTTCCTAACATAACTAAAGAAAGCCTTGTGATTATCCTTAGTGTCCTGTGCAATTTTTCTCTCGAAGCTGGCCTTAGACGATTTTATGAGTGCCTGTAGTTTTTTGCTAATACTGATCAGAGATGCCTTCCCTTTTTGGGACTTTGCTCTATCATGTAGTAGCTTCCTCCTTCTATTGTATAGCTTGTTTATGGCTGGGGTCCACCAGACAGGACGTCTTCCTTTGGAGGATTGGGTCTTGGCTTTATTTGGGATTGCATGATCCATGCATTCCTGAAGGTGTTCATAGAATGCGTTTATAAAGGATTCTGCGGTCTGGGCCGTATTTTCCACAGGCCCGGGTGCTTTGAAGGATTTCGCCTCGGTTTTGAGGCATGTGAAATTTGCTTTAGAGAAGTTTTTCACTGTGGTTTTCTGGACAGGGGGTGGGGTCAGGATGTGAATATCCAGTGAGATTAGTTTATGGTCTGATCTTACCAGTGAGGGATACACTTCTGGTCTGGAGCATAGTGTCCCCATGTTGGTGATGATCAGGTCCAGTATGTTTTCCCCTCTTGTGGGAGTGGTAACAAGTTGTTCCATAGCATTTGAGTTTATAAATTCTAAGAACCTTTGGGCTAGGGTGTTGGAGCTAGAGTAATGCTCCCAGGCTATGTTTGGGTAGTTGAAGTCGCCCACTATAATGGTGTTTGGAGAGACCTTCACATTTTCCAGTATTCTCAGGAAGGCCAAGTGGGGTTCCTGTGTTTGGGAGGGTGGTCTGTAGCAGGCTATAAACTGGAAGGCAGTTTTACCCACAGTTAGTTGCACATGGATAGTCTCTGATGCTTCGTGCTGTGCCACCAACCTGGAGGTGTGGGTATCTTTGACGAATATTGATACTCCCCCTCCTTTTGTGGTTCGGTCTAAGTTTTGGGGCTGAAAAGCACGGTATGAGGTATAACCTGGTAGTGCTGGGGTGCTCTCGGGAGCCTTGAACCAGGTTTCTGTTACTGCACAGATATCGATGTTCTCCATGCTAAGGAGAGTTTCGAGTGCATGCATCTTGAGGTTTAGACTTCTGGCATTGAGTAGCATTACTCTTAGTTTCTTATCCCTTGTGATACCTATGGAGGTGGGTTTGTCTTTTGAGCCTTGCCTAAAAAAGGCACTATGGGGGTAGCAAGAGCCTTTGCCAATATCCAAAAGCCCAGGGGTGACAGGTGCAAGCCATCCCTAGCGAAGCATCGTGGCTTGTCAAGCATGTCATCCCAGGCTGACAGGCATTGGATCCCCTTTGAATGACACCAACACTTAAGCCAATTGTTGAAAGTGATCATCTTGTCTTCATATTGTGGCATCATTCTTGGTGAGGGTAAGATGCTACTCAAGGTCAGGGTCATACCGGCCTGGGCTACATGCTCAGAGAGCTCCTCTATGTCTCTTTTCATGTAGTCCAGGGAGGTATGTCTCAGGTCATTCACACCAGCATGGACAATGACTGAGTCATATTTGTACTTGCCTTGGAGTGACTTGAGTGCTTGTGTTATGTGGCAGATCCTAGCGCCCGACAGGCAGCTCTCCGTGACCTTCTCCTTGTTCAGCCTGGTGAGTGGGACGTCAGTGTGCCTGATGATAGATTCACCTATTACAAGTGTATCAGGTGTGTTGTTTAGCCTTAAGGGCTGTGACTGTTCGGCACACTGACTTTGTGAGCTATGTGTTGCACGTGTTTTGTTTTGGGGTAGTGGTTGCTTGGGTGTCTGCTTTGGAGGTCTCTGCTGCTTAGGCAGATTTTTATTTAGAGCCTCTGAGTATGTTTTTGTGTGTTTATGTGTTTGGTTTGTTGTCGTGGTAGGTCTATGTGAGACTGGAATTGTAGTGAGTGTGGTTTCCTTCTCCTCCTGACTGGTTACGCCAGTACTGAGTTGAGAGAGCTTAGCCTTAATGATTTGTTGGGAACCCCTTTGTAACATATGTATAACATGGTTTAAGATATCCTGGACATTTGTAGGAATACAAAGTTAATTTATGTATTTCAGAAATTGTACCCTCTCCTTTGCTTTACAATTATCATTTTTTCTAAAGCATTTCAGTTTAATAAATAGCTATGTAAATTTTGTACTAACAATGACTTGGATGCAGCATGTAATTGGCAAGACTTTCAAGAACAGAGTTTTTTTTTTTTTTTTTTATAAGGACAAGTTTCATTTCAGTTTTTTATGGGGGCAGATTTGTTTGTTTGTGTCTTTCGGCTTTTCCCGGTTAGGGGTCGCCACAGTGGAACTCCGATCCGCTAATGATTGGTAGTTGATTTTTATGTGCCGAGTTACCAGCCCTGATGCACAACCTTCAACGAAGGTACGCCCATTCACGCATGTCTATGGGGGCAGATTGTTAAGTAAAAATATACAGATTTAGTGAAACATTTTTTTTGGACTTCAGTCACATAGTACACACGGAAAAGGCAAGTAAAGAAAGATTAGTAAAAATGTATTATGCAAATGCTAGGAGTTTGAATAAAAATGGGTAAATTTGAAATAATTTGTAAGGATATTATGATGTGATAGTAGTAACAGAAACATGAAATGGTACATGTGTCTTTTTACCTGGATATAAACTGTATGACTGATTGAGAGAAAAAATGAGTGGAGGAGGTTAGGAATTTTTATTGCATCTTGGATAAGTGCTAGAGTTTTAGATGCTTACTGTAGAAGGGTAATTCTACTTCTACAGGTATTAGTTGATACACATCTACTCCAATACACTTGTTGCTATGTCATGAGTCCAAAATTATCTCCAGTGGAAACAATAACATTTTTTGAGGACTTAACTAAATATTTGGATCATTACAATTTCATTTTGTTGGATGATTTTAACCTTCTAATATCAACTGGAAGGAAGGGCCATCTATGTGTTTCCTAGAAGATGAATTTGTGGATCTTTGTGCACTACATAACTTATCGCAACTTATAGATTTCCCTACAAGGGCAAAAAATATTTTTGATTTATTATTATTTACAAATTTGTTAGGTAGAATAATGAACATAAAACGACTATGCATCTTAGGTAGTTCAGATCATAATGCCTTTCAGTTTGCAGTAATTACAAATTCACATTTAAAACATCAGGCTAAGATTATTTTTCATAAAACAAAATGATTTGATTTACATATGATTGAGCTCATAAACCCATTTGAGCTATTTTAAAATAGCCTTGATGATTTAGTTAGTATGTGGGAAACTTTTGACTGCATATGCTGCGAACATTTGAATTGGTATAGACAAACTATAAACTGGAAATGTGAGACCCACTCATCCTCAGGTTAGAGCACAGCACATTCTAAATTACTGATGAAAAAAAAGAAGTATAGTATATGGAAATTATATATGACTGCTACAACTAAAATAGCTTATAATGTAGTTAGTAGGAAATTGAAGAACTTGTTACTGAAAACTAAATGTAAATATGAAGAACATCTTTTGCCTAATGTCCCAACAAAGAGATGTTATTCTTGTGTTCAGAAATTTAAAGGTGAAAAAAAATGGAGTGAGCCCTATTATTGTGAATAAAAACTATTATATGAAAGAGTAGAACTGGCTGAGGTGTTCAATAAACATTTTCTTGTGAGTGATTCCATGTTGTGTTAGGGATACCTTAGAGGACAATATTTATGAATGTTCATTTTTTGTTTGGAAACTATGTAAGAAAATCACTGGGCCGCATAAGACAGGATATTTCTCTGGGTGCCAAGAACTTATCAGGATGCTTTTGGGTTACTTACGCTAAATATACTTCTACAATTATTGCGTCCTTCTTTAATACAATGTTATTTCATGGTTATATCCCTTTAAGTGTGTAGATGTTATGCCTATTTACAAAGACCCAATTATTCTCCATCCTGTGGTGGGTAAGAGTTTCATGAGATGTTTTCTATCTGTCTTGACTAGTGATTTAAAGGATTGCCTGTTGGACCTGTCTCAACATGGTTTTACTTATCACAGATTAGCATTTACTAATTTGACAACTTTTTATGACCCTGTTACTTTGGCCTTGGATCAGGGCTTATTTGTTGTTGTGGTATATATTGATCGTTCTAAGGCTTTTGGCAACATTCCACATAATGCAATTATTGATGTAAAGCAGGAAAACCTGATAAATCCATGCATTATACATTGGGTCTCAAACTGTCTGAGTGGGAGGAAGCAGTGAATTATAATTAAGAACTATCTATCTAACAGGGCTGATGGGCTTAAAGAGGTCCTGCAAGGGAAGCACAAGAACTTCCTTATTCCATCAGAGTGAGGTACTGTAATACAGTTTTAAAGGAAGAAATTCCAGCAAAATAATATGAACGAAAAAAAAAAAAAGAGTTCTCTTCAGTCCACTACAGTTCTGTTATAAAAGCTAGAGGGCTCAGTGCAAGATTACATGGGGAGGGGAGATGACTGGACATTGAAACAGCAGCAGTGAAAGCATAAGCAAAAGACTGAGAGAGAAAATGTCCAGTTAACCATCTAATCACTATTTGTCAAGCATGTGATCCAGGGTTTGTTATAGGACACCATGCTCACACTAATATTACAACATCAACAACAGCTATTCACTAATAGCCTTACATGAGTAAAGTAGAGATCTTATATAGCATCATAGTATAACATCTCAGGTGCCTATCTCTGCTCAGATTCTTGGCATAGCATAGTCATGTTCAATGCATTTTCCATTGGCTTCTATTTGTATATACTTATAAAGAAAAATAATCTGTTGTGAAACATCTTCTGAAGTATGCCTCCAAAGTCACAAAGTGCATGGAAATAAATTTATCATAAAAGTGGATCTATGTTAGATTAAAAATTCATATGGCCGAGACCATATGAATGAATTTTCGAAGCTTCAAAAAAAAAAAAATTCTATTTTTAAAGTTTTTCAAGGGGAGCAATGCCCCCACACTCCCTGCTAATTAAATATAACAACTCCAAGATCACACTACATTGCGCAAAAGGGTAAATTTCCCATTCCACTCTGTACCATGATCTCCATTTAAAATATTTAAAGTTTCAAAACTTCAATCATATGGTCCCAACCATGTGACTTTCAAAGTTTCAAAACTTCGATAATCTGATAGAGACCCCATAAAAATATCTCATCATGTAAGTACGCTTTGTATAATGTCTATATTTGTATGATATGTTTTCTTGTCAAACAGCAACATAGGTGTTTCTACCTGTGATATTTAGCTGGAGTCTGGAGATATTTTATGCCACTGTATGTGCTAGCAGTAGCCATTTCAGCATAATAAATTGATATCTTTATCTAAAAGCTGCAAAGACGAAACTTTATTTTGATGTGTCATTATGTAAACTTATTAAGTCAGAAGCACTCTGCCTGTAACAGACCATCTTTTTTTTGTTTGGTGCATCATTGCTATACTATGATGACTACAAGACTCAATGGACAAGAAAAAAATGAAAAGAGGTCCACAGTATAAAAATACAACTAAAAAACAAAACTACAAAAAATGTGACAGAGCAGACTCAAATGTATTACTCTGTTTAGCACTTTCATCTTAAATAAAACAGACTTTATTAGAAATGAGATTAAAAAAAATTCCAAACACTTATTTATATGTACTAAAATCATGACATGCAATTGTAAAGTGATTCAATTAAATGAGTACAAACAATACAAATATAGTCATAAATATGAATGGCTTCCGGCTTCTCCCGTCAGGGGTCACCACAGCGGATCACCTGTCTGCAGACTGATTGGCAGTGGAGTTTTTAGAGTACCAAGTTGCCAGCCAGGCACCCAATCTTTACAGAAGGCACATGCACACACACGCCTACCTGCATGTCTTTAAAACTCACTCAACCACAGGAAAGACATGCAGACTCTGCAAAGAAGGCACTCCAGGTGAGAATCGAACCAGAGAACCTCTTGCTGTGAGGTGATAACGCTAACCACTGCACCACCTCAGCTGACAAAATACAGTCAAAATATGATTTCTCAATAACAATATAGTTAAAAGAACACCCCTAAAAGTACTATAATTTAAAAATCATACTATTCAGTATAACCTTTGAAAAGCAATAGATATGTAACTGCCTATTTAAAAATGGTGGTAGACAGCATCCAACTTAATCTGCCACTTTATTTCATTCCCCTCTAATACATTATTTAAAAAACTCACCAAACTGGACATTCTTAAAAATAGTAAGAACAAAAAAAGAAAACTTTTTAAAAGAAACACAGTGTCAAATCACATACACATCCTCACTAATATGCTCACTAAATTTCCAGACTGTCTTACTAGCATAAAACTGTCAGAGGTTTCTCACAATGCACAAGATACAATCCCCTCAGTATTATAAGTACTTTTACTGTTCGCCATATAAGTAATCCTTCTAATTAAAACATAATTACCCTCATTAGTAAACCTACATCACTTGCAACTTTGACATTTGTAAGTATCAAAGCTACCAGTGTGTCCATAATATTGTCCACTAACAGAATGTTCTAAAAATGACTTGAGGTTGATTCCTGTTATATACAAACATCTTCAACTTTATCTAAAATGTCTAGATGGTCTAGGAAAACTTTCCAGTTATCTCTTATGATATTTTTAATGCTGTCGGTATGAATGCCTTAGTTAATAAGGGAGAAGGAATAGTCTCTGTTGTGAACAACCCCACATGACTCAATGAACAAGAACAAAATGAAAAGAGGTCCACAGTACAAAAACATAAATCCCATTTCTTTCCCTTTTTACCCCCTACATAATATTATGCGCAACAGAAAATTTATATCACCTTTCCAAAATCATACATTCCAGCATTTCAATATTCTGTATAAAGTCTTCATCCAAAGTAGTAAGTCTAGACATGCTACTGGCCTGTGATTTAATTATATTCTCCTTAATATGCCATAGATGTGCAGTATAATTATAAAAAAATTATTAACATAAGTAGACTTCTTATAAATCTTAGAATGAAAATTTTGATTATTTTGATCAAAATTAATATACACACAAAAAATGTAACCTTCATTCTATCAATTACACAGGTAAACTGAAAAAAAATCTATACTTGTATTAAGGGTATTCTGAAAATTATCACATAATTCTTTTAAACAATTATCAGGCACCTCAAACCTCCACAGTAGGGTACCACTATTCATATCAATACAACTAAAACTTTTGAATGGAGCAGGAGACCAGACAATTCTGAAACTTTGATGAAACTTTTATAGAACTTTTGTAGTAATATAAAAAATGCCAGAGATTAAGTGCTTTTGTCCCAGTTGGGGGACTTCATCAGTGTGGTGCCCCTGTACTTTCCCAGTAATCAAGGAGCTTCAAGCCTCACCACTGGAAACAGTGGGGGATGTATACACTGGGAGGATGACAAGTACATACAAAGTAAAGTGCAATTTCCCTTAAGAGCACACAGAGATCACAGTCAGTCTGGGGCTGGTTTCTCCCTCTTTCTCCAGATCCCCAATAAGATTCTCCACTGGCACAGCTATAGAGTTGAAATCTCAGCTGAGTGGCCAAGCTAAGACCTCCAGCACTATCTCTGTCCAACCAGTGCTTTGTGTTATTGCCAAATAGCTGACACACCGTAGCATGGACTTGAGTGTAAAGTTTCACCTCTCCACAAGACCATTAGCCTGGGGATGGTAATGGGTGGTCTTTATGTGCTTCACCCCGCAGTGCTTCCACAGACAAGCCAGCAGGTCTGACATGAAATTGGCACCTCTTTTGGGAAACCTACCCTGCTGAAAATCTCTAACAAGACATTTGCCACCTTTTCTGACTCAATGGAGGACAGAGCCACCGCCTCAGGGTATCTGGTAGCATAATCTACTACCACTAGGGTATACCTTTTCCCTATGGAACTTGGGGTGCTCAGAGGCCCTGCAATATCCGTAGCTACCCTCTGAAATGTCTCCTCAATTACAGGCAAAGGTATCAAAGAAGCTTTCACCTTGTTTCTTGCCTTGCCTACCTTTTGGCACTGCTCACAGGTTCTGCAGTACCCTGTTACATCTCTGGAAATTCCAGGCCAATAGATGTTCTGCATAATATGCCTCTTTGTATGTTTTATACCCATATGACCTGCAAAGGGAAATCATGGGCTATTGCTAGGAGTGTCAGATGGTAGGCTGTGGGCACTACCAACTGCTGTATTCTCTTACCATCTAGCCCACCCTCAGGGGTTCACTCTCTATACAGTAACCCTTTGACCCAGTATACAGATTCCCCATTCCCTTGAAAATCAGGTGCCTCACTAGCTACCTCTCTCAGGCCTTATAATGTAGGGTCTGAGAGCTGAACCTGTCTCATCTCTCTCTTGGTAACCCTTCCCAGCTCCCCTTTCACTAGAAGTCTGGTATCTTCTGACAGTTATGCTTCACTGTCTGCCGGGGTACTATTATTACTCACCTCTGCCCTTGCAGTCACTCTATCCAAGGGAACATCAGTACCTACAAGTGGCTGTGGTTTACCTTCAGTCTTACTGCTACAGGGTAGCTCCCTCCCTGAAGTAGTCACCCCACCAGTCCTGGCTGCAGGTGTGTGGTCTCTCTGGGTCTCCCCCAGGCTACCAGACCCACATGCTTGTCTCCAAGCCTGACTGCATGTAACTGCATGCACACAAGGTACTTCATTTTCAAAATAGTTTCCTATCAGGACATTTGCAGGGATATTCTCAAACACACCTACTTGCTTGCTTCCTTTTCCGCCCTCCCAGTCAAGATGAACCCTAGACAAAGGTATTTGGAATGGGGTCCCTCCTAAAGCTCTGACTGGAGTAGACTGCCCAAGCAAGTAGTGCTCCTCTTTAACCATTGCAGGCTTCACAATGGTTAGGTCAGAGGCTGTGTCTCTCTTAGCAGTGGCCTGTTGCCCATTTACTAAGATAGGATATAACCTCTTGTCTTAGTTTGGTACCCTTGTTGTCTCAAGACAACTTACTGCTGGCATTCTGTCATTCCCACTTACTGGCTCTCCCATCTTTTCCCCACCTTGCCTCTGTGAGCATCTATATGCTACATGGCCCCACTGGTTACATTTAAAGCATTTAACCCGTGGTTCTGGACATATACCTGGACTAGTGGCTTCCCCTGCTGCTGGCAGACTCTGTTGGGGCAGTCTAGGCTGCCCACCATAGGTTCCCTTAGACCCATGAGCAGCACTGGGTATCCCTTTTCTGTGCAGTGATGCCCTGCTTGCTAGGTATAGGTCTCCCTTTTTCCCCAATGCATCTGCAGTATTGCATTGCCTATCAGCTAACCAGATTTTCATGTCCTCAGGCAGTGTTAAGGGCTTGTTCACTCAACAAAAGGTCTGTCAGCCCTTCAGAAGTGGTGTCTTGACATCTGCTCACCCACCTATGAAAATAAGTGCTTAGTTCTGCAAAATATTCACACACACTTTCATCTGCCTTGCATCTATGCTCACAAAACTTTTTCCTGTAAGATTTAAGTATTAACTTAAAACATTCTAAGAAACAATTTTTGACTGTATTATAATTTAATCAGTATCAGACAATTTAGGAAATAGCAGTTACAGCTTTACCATGAAGTAAGGGGGTCAGGAACCGTACCCAGAGCCCTTGATCAACATTATACTGTTTACATACCCCTTCAAACATATAAATGAAACTATCAAAATTATCACCCTCTGTAAATTGGTGGAAGAAATGTACTGGCCTTTGTTGCTTCTGGGGTTCGATTACTCCCTTCCCCGTTACCTTCATGACCCTGTTGAAGAGCCAGCATCTTCTTTTCATGTTGCCTCTGACTCTCATTCTCTTCAGCTTCTAGATGTGTCAGTCTCTCTGCTGCTGCTGCTCTGCTGATTCTATTTCCAAATGCTTGGCCTCCAGTTCAAGTCTCTTTAACTCCAGATGGATTTTTAAGTCCTCTGTGGAAAAGTTGAACTTTCCATTTTCTGAGAGTTGTAGATCTCTAAGTCAGCCTGGTTGTCCTCCTGATTGCTGGTCTCTGATGCAGTTGTGCCCAAGGCTACAATTATTTCTGCTTTAGTCAGGTTAACATGCACCAGTCCTTTAACTTGGCACATCTCAGCCAACTGGCTCCTTGCCAGCTTGCCATACTCCTCTGCCAACATGCTTGCCTGCTCTGCTGACTAACATGAGTTGCCACGTCGATGGTGGTCCACTGAACATAGAAGGTGTTGTAGGAGATCTGGGGACACAGGTTGGCGGCAGCCTCTCTTTTGACCACCATGTTGCCACTGTGGTTAGAAAGTCCTTGTATATGGCACATCTCATTACTAAGGGTATTGCATCCAGGAAGAAAGAGGTCATGGATGGATGACTCCACATCCCAAAAAGGATAGAATAGACTTCCCATACATGTCAAACAGAGCACCTCCCTCTACTCGTCCCTCATTAGGCCAATCATCGAGTACAATACCCCATTTGGCATGTACCTCACTAGACACCTGCAACAACTGGAGAGGCCACACAAGTACCTCAAGAAGAGGATCCTAGGCCTTAAACACTTGTCCTATATTGACAGACTAAAAATACTCCAACTATTCTCTGTCTCATATTGCCTACTTAGAGACGATCTCTGCTTGACTTACAAAGCCATGTCTGACCCAGCTCTGTTAGAAATGCTACACCTAAATAAATCCCAATTTCTCTGCACCACATGCTCCAGAGACCTCAACCTCATTACCACAATCAACAGAACATGCTGAAGGGACAGGTTCATAACCAAGAGACTGCCCATGCTATGGAATAGACTTCCCATACATGTCAAAGGAGCACCTCACTGGCCCTCTTCAAAAGAAATCTTGATGAGTGGATGGTAAATAGAAAATTCACCCCAGTGATCACTCCAGTGGCTCTACTCAACAGAGGCACTGGGATCTAAGGTCAGGTGGCACTATGACAGGGTAATCCTATGGGCTAGGCTTGTAAAGGCTCCAGGGCCATTAGTCTAGTACACACCTATGAACCTATGAACTAAGCTAACGCAAAAAAATAAAATAAATGTGATATGAAACTCTGAATGTTCATTGTGTGGCTGATTGAGTGTGCAACCACCTTCCTCAGTGACCACTGTTTACAGGCTACAGGAATTCAATATCCACACCACTTAATCTTAATATGTGGATATTCCACCACTATAAGCCAATTAATATGTGACATGGATATCTCACCACTGCCAACCAATTAATATATGAGGCCCCTACACTAGCCCAGTAATCAAGAAGCCTCAATCCTCACCACTGGCAACAGTGGGGAATGTACACATTGAGTGGATGACAAGTACACATACAGTAAAGTGCAATTTCCCTTAAGAGCACACAGAGACCACAGTCTGGGGCTGGTTTCTTCCTCTTTCTCCAGATCCCCATAAGACTCCCCACTGGCACAGCTATAAAGTTGAGATCTCAGCTGAGTGGCCAAGCTACTAAGACCTCCAACGCTCTCTCTGCCCAACCAGTGCTTCATGTCCCTGCCCAAGTAGCTGACATACACACACACACACACACACACACACACACACACACACACACACACACACACACACACACACACACACACACACACACACTTTGAGATTTGATTTATACACACACATATACACACACCTGGGAAAGTCCAGCGCAGGTTTACTAGCTATGCCTCCTTCTGCCCAGACTAAGGTAGTTCCGACTGCCACCAGCCACTCTTTATAAGCTACTTTAAGGCCCTTAACAAAGGGTGTCCAACCTAACTGTGTAATGTTGCTATTAATCCAAATGGTAGTTTGACCAAGAACAAGTCTATTTAGGAGTGACCTATACAGTGTCACCAAATAGATATGCAAGTATTCTAAGAGCTTAAATATGTCTCACAGATATCAGCTACAATTGAAAGGTTTAAATATATTTAATAATAGATAATAAAAGAACAAGACAATACTTGGTAAATAATCATTTACATCAGAGTTTAAAACCACAGGAAATATTTAAAACAACATTGCAGGACAGTCTCAAATAAATAAAGAAAACATCTAAGCTATACTTTACTATATTCCTCTCTGAATCTAAAAGAGTTATTATGCCTGAAAGCCTTACTTACAGCAAGGCAAGGTGGTGAAGGGAACTTCTAGCTGATGTTGTTGTCAGGTCAAAAGACAGATGCAAAATGCCCTCTCTCTGTCTCAGAGAGTTCTTAAATTAATATCAAATATTAATGCTGGGTTAGCTTGGATGACATCATTTTTTTGCACCTGACTTTAGTTCCCAAACTAAACCCTCATTGTCAGAAACTACCCACATTTAACATTTCTCTGTGAAAATACATAGCCTTCAGATGTTTGCAACTGCTAAAAGGCATAAAGCAATAAAACACTTACAAAACAACACAGAGTGTCCCCTAGTGTAGACATCCTGTCTCCTGTTGACTGACACTGAAAGATAACTTTTATAGCACAATTGTAAAACAATTTAATTTCAACTGTTTTCTTGAAGTTTTGCAAGTTAACCCTCTATGTTCTAGTTTCCACTGTTAAAAATATATACATTCACATAATTACAGTAGTTTATATACATTTCTGTTCTAAGCCCACAGGCCACACTGTGATTACATTTTAGCTCAGTACATAACATAGAGTTCTAACACAGTTGTAGCACAAGCATCTTACATGAAGCATATTGACATTCACAAATTACACATAACCACTTAATAAAATTCCAGATAGCTGGGCTGGCAGTATCTCCTTCTGTCTCTGTCACACTTCTATATAAATCATATCAATATTTCAAATGACATATTTATAAAATTCCAGATAGCTGGGTTGGTAGTGTCTCCTTCTGTTACATTTCTATACGAATCATATTAATATTCACAAATGACATATACTTATTTACAAAATTGCAGCTAGCTGGAGTGGCAGTATTCCCCTTTGTCACAATCAGAATAACATTATCCTATCTCCACCATCTTTTTATACCAAAATTCCAATTAATTAAAACCAGTAAATTTAAAAATCAACAAACAGTTTATTCAAAAACATGTAATTTAAAGACACAATTAGTTAAACAGACATACACACTCCATAAGTCTTTCTGTATTTGTTAAGAACCATTATACTCAAAATAAATAGTACTAATTAAATAGTTATAGCTTAAAACAATTATTTCTCTATACTATTCCATAACATATCTTACCCCCAATCTTTATATAAAATAAAAAATAATAAATAACAAATAAATTACTTTAGTATGAAACCATGTTGAAAACTATAATGTATATTTAACATAATAAACCTTTGTGGTTAATTCTTCTTGTTATAATTTCATGGATCTTATCTTAAGACCTGGTTGCAAAACTGTATTATTATTTAAACCAGGTGGGAGACTGTATTCAATGTAAGTTGCCAAATCAACTCTTTATTTCCTAAATCATTCTGCCAATTAGCACCCCTCGGATTTTTTTCTACCACGTCAATTATACCAAACAATTTTTTTTATAACTAATACAACTTTCTGTATGTCTATTGAGAACATTGTTAAGGTTTATCCTACTAATTTCATAGTTATGTTCCTATATCTTTTTCCTCAATGCTCTCTCGGTTTTGCCTGTATAATACCCATTACAACCTGAATATTTTGCTAGGTAAATAATACCTGTTGTTCCACAATTACCATTTAAAAAAAAAAAAAAAAAATAAAGTATTGTTTAAAACTGTACTAGTTTTATCTAAAATCCAGGGACATTGCTTGCAAGATCCACATTTATTACTTCCAATTTTCATCCCTTTGCCTTTCCTTGAACTTGTTTCTTCTAATAATTTTTTGAATTTAAACAAGGTCTCATTAATAAAAAAGGCTTGTTACCCATTGTTCTATATACATCATCACTACTCTTCAAAAACTTTCAGTTACCTTTTATTATAAAGCACCACAGTGTAGAACAAACCAGACCTCACACCACAAATTCCAGGGCAGATGAATTCACTCAGTTTAGTACACAGACTGATTTATTAAAATAAAAAAAATTACTTCTGCAGTAAACGTTAACAGCAAAACTTCAAACTCTTATACCATTAAGAGCAAGTAACACTTGTCTGGAGCCTTGGCTTTCAGAAAAGCCTTTTCAGAGTACCTTTTATTATGTTCTTTATATCACCAGATAATTCATTATAAGTGATGACACAAGCCCTTTGAAAATTGGTGTTGGAAGAAGATGCATCCAAGGGTTCCTTCCTACCTAAATTTGAATCTCCCCCTAGGAGTGGTTTGAATTTTTTTCTCCATGCATTGCTAACCTCAGTGATAATATCTTGTACCATAGAACCTGGGTATCCCCTTTCCAGAAACATCATCTTAAGTTTATCCATCTCCCCTTCCAAATCACTAAAACAAGAGGTCGTCCTCGCAACCCTTATGCACTGGCCCCTCATCAGATTTGTCTTGAATGCATAGGAGTGCATGCTAGCGTAATGTAAGTATGAATTACTAAAGGTAGGTTTTCCATAGATCTTTGTTTTATAACCTAACCCTGTTTGTTCCAATTGAACATCTAA
Organism: Protopterus annectens; assembly: GCF_019279795.1. NCBI lineage: Eukaryota > Metazoa > Chordata > Ceratodontiformes > Protopteridae > Protopterus > Protopterus annectens. The sequence continues at coordinate 507,875,099 of NC_056751.1, read as the reverse complement.
ATAATTAATACTATTTCTGTTAAAAGTGAACATAAATTTTAAAAAAGTAATGGAACTATGTAAAAAATCATCAAACTCCTTAATTTTTTCATCAGGGATGGTCCACTGAATAAATATATAGATTCATAGGTGAGTACTAGGCTAATGGCCCTGGAGTCAACACAAGCCTAGCCCAAGAATATTTCCAGTCGTCCTGTTGCCGGACATTAGTTCCTTGTGCCCCCAGCAAGGCTGTTGAAGTGATCCCCGGGGTGAATTTCCTGTTACCCATCCACTCATCAAAATTTTTCTTGAAGAGGGCTAGTGAAGTGCTCTGCTTGACATGAATGGGGAGTTTATTCCAGAGTATGGGAAGTCTCTGGGTTAGGAACCTGTCCCTCCAGCAGGTTCTGTTTAATGTAATGATAAAGTTAAGGTCTTTGGAGCATGTGGTGAGGAGGGATTGATACTTTTTCAGATGAAGCATGTCTAGCAACACTGGGTCAGACATGGTTTTGTATGCCAAGCAGAGATCACTTCTAAATAGGTAATATGAGACGGAGTATAGCTGGAGTTTTTTGCGTCTGTCTGTTTTTGTGGCCTCTCCAGTTGTTGCAGGTGTCTAGTGATGTACATGCCAAATGGGGCATTGTACTCTGTAATGGGTGTAATGACAGGATGGTGTGCATTTGTCAAGATCAGGCAAGATAATTTTTGCAGCAGATATTATGCAATATTTGACAAACACTAGGCAGGATTTTTGCCAGGGTGAAAATTTAACAGTTCACAGATAGCAACTTTTAATGCATCTCTGATGGTTGTTAATGCCAGGAGCATTAATAATAAAGTGTTTTTACTGGAAAATTTGCTACGTTCTCACAAGATTGATGTTGTTATAGTTTGTGAAACATGGTTAAAGAACAATGACTGGAAACCGATTCTATCAGAATATAAATGTTTTTACTGTAACAGACATTCTAACAAAAAATCAGGTGGAGGTGTTATGATAGGGATTAAAGACAGCTATGAGACCTGTGATTATTACTTGTTCAGTGATAACACCAATATTATAACTGCGTAACTATCACAATAAAGACAACCCTGGAACACATAACAGTTGTTGGAGTGTATAGACCACCAAAGTCAAGTGCAGATGACCTAGAAGAATTCATACATTTCTTACATGAAACACAGGAGGGAAGAATAATATTAGCTGGGGACTTAAATTTACCATTTATGCCCGTGCTTGAAATATTTGTATGAATGTATGTAATGAGGGATGAGTAGAGAGGAATTATGACTTCTTTCTTCCTGGATGAGAAACCTTTTGTAATGAGGTGTGCCACATAGAAGGACTTTCTAACTAAAGTGGCAACATGGTTGTTGAAAGAGAGGTTGCTGTCTACTTGTGTCCCTGGATCTCTTATCACACCTTGCGAGTTGAGAGGGCTACCATCAATACGGTAGTTCGTGGGCATTGAGTTTTTCCTGTAGGGGATGATATGCACTTTTTAGCATTGAGCTTAAGACCATGGGTCTGGCACCAGCTCATTGGTGTCTGTGAGGCTTTTTTGTAGGATGTCAATATCAGCTTGAGAATCCCAGTTTGCAGTCATATGTGAATTTGGTCAACCAGAGTCCTTTAGTGTTGGCCTGAACTTTAGAGAAGTAGATACCAAACAGGAGAGGACCCAGGAAAGAACCCTGTGGCACTCCACTTGTGACTACCCAGTAGTCAGATTTGGAGTCCGCTACTTTCACTGTGTGGGCTTTGTCCATGAGCCAGTTGGCAACCCATATTATGATGTAGGGGTGAATGCCTAGATTAGTGAGTCTGTCAATGATCCCTGAGTGGGGGATGGTGTCGAAGGCCTTGGCCAGATCGAGGTAGGCTATATGGACTACCTTGCCTTCATCGACCACTCTGGTGACAGATTCAAAGAAGTCTATCAGGCTGAGCTGACATGATCTGCCCTTCACAAACCCAAACTGTGAGGGGTCCAGGGTTTGAAGGTTCCCTATATCCCTATTTATGAGGTCCATAAAGATGCACTCCATGGGGCGGTAGTTTCCTGGGTCAGTAGTCGCTTCCTCTTTGTGGAGTGGAATGACTGTCATGGTGCATCATTCAGTGGGAAACAAATCCTGAAGTGAGGCGGTGGTTGAACAGGGCACTTAGGTGTGGTGCCAGTTCCCATTGTAATTCATGTAGAACACAGCCAGGTATATTATCAGGTCTCATAGAAGCTGTATTTTTGACTTTGGATAGTGCAGCTTCTACCTGAGCAGCCATGATATTAGGGATTTAGCATTCCTCTGGTATTGGGATGGGCCCTTTAGGGGGTGGGGGTGGGGTAAAGTTTGCACTAAACCTGTCGGCCAAGATGTTGGCAATATCTGTTGGCTCAGTATAATTGGTGCCATTGTGCAGTAGCTCAGAGCACCTCTGCATATTGTTATGCAGATTCTTGACATAACTAAAGGATGCCTTGTGGTTATCTTTAGCATCTGTTGCAATTTTGTTTTCATAACCAGCTTTGGAGGATTTGATGAGGGATCTCAATTTTTTGCTGAGACTTACAAGGGATTTTTTTCCAGTCTTGGGACTTTGCCCTTTTCTGCAACAGTTTTTTCCTTCTGTTGTAGGGTTTGTTAATGACAGGGGACCACCAGATTGGTTTCCTTTTTTTGGAGGACAGAATCTTGGTTCTGTTTGGTATGGCCTGATCCATGCACTTGTGTAAATGCACATACAGCCCCTTGGTGTATGATTCAGTGGCCATACATCCTTTCCCCATTTGCATGGATGACATGAAGTTTGACACTTCTGTCTTTAAAAGCTCAAAATTGGCTTTGGAGAAGTTTGTCACTGTGGTTTCCTTTATGGGAGGTGAGGATGGGACTTGGATATCGACTGTGATTAACTTGTGGTCAGATCTAGCCAGGGAGGAGTTGATTACTGGTGTAGAGCAGCGGTCCCCTATGTTTGTAATGACCAGGTTGAGAATGTTTCTACCTCTGGTAGAGGTGAGAATGAGTTGGTCCAGGGTGTTGGAATTAATGAATTCCAGAAATCATTGGGCAAATGAGTTGGAATAGAAGTAATTTTTCCAGCTAATGGAGGGGTAGTTAAAGTCTTCCAGTATAAGGGTATTGGGTTGAACCTTAATGCTTTACAGAGTGTTCAGCAATGCAGAGTGGGAGTCTTGGGACATTGTGGGGGGATCTATAGCAGGCTACAACCTGGACTGTAGTTTTATCCAGTGTTAGTTGTACCTGTCGTATCTTTGATGCATTATGTTGAGCAACCATCTGTAGGTGTGCATATCCTTTATGAAAATGGATACACCTCCGCCTTTGGGGCTTCGGTCCACACCTCCTTTAGGGATTCGGTCCAGGTTTAGGGGCCAAAAGAAGTGATATGTAATGTAGCCTGGTAGCGCTGGGGTCTATATTAAATCAGCGAATGCTTAAAAAAGCAAACACTGATTTATCGACCCCATGTAAGCGAAAGCTTACAATCCCGAACACTTGGAACGGTGATTTTTTTCCCAGGGAGAAAAATCACTGTTCCACAAAAAAAAAAAATGGCAAAGTAAGGGAGGCGGCCAAGTGATTTCTTTCCCAGGGAAAGAAATCGCTTATATGCCATTTCGCTATTTTGCTTTTTCGTGCTTTCAAGTTCGATCAAGACGCATTTGAAGAAATGTGTCTTCAATTATATAATAGGAACCCTGGCACTGGGGTGCTCTCTGAAGCCTTGAACCAGGTCTCTGTTACTGCACAGAGGTTGATGTTCTCCAGTTTAAGGAGTGACTCGAGCGAGTGCATTTTGAGATTTAGGCTTCTAGCATTGATTGGCATAACCCTCAGGTTGCATTTGCTTGCAGTTGTTATGGTGGTAAATTTGTCTTTAGGGCATTGCCTAAAAAGGCACTATAGGGGTGGCAAGAGCCTTTGGCAGTATCTGGAATACCAGGGGTGACAGATGCAGGCTATTTCTGGCAAAGCATTGAGGTCTGTTGTTCATGTCATCCCAGGCAGGCAGATACTAGATCTCCTTTGAATATTATCTAAAAACTTCAAGTGTAACCTGAAAAACTTAAAATACTAAGATGGAAAAATCTTGCTTTTCTCCAATGCCAGTAACATAGAGCTTGCATAAATGGGGGCACATGCCACAACCATTGCAACCCCCCTTCAGCTGTTTAAACTTTTCTCCCTTAAAATAAATAAAATTTTTTTGAGCACCAGAACAATCAAATTTAATATAATTCTAACATTCTCTGCTGTTAAAAATTCACACTCAATTAAGATGTCAAGAAAAAAAATGATGATCCTCTTCCACTGGGATAGAATTGAAAAGGTCAATGACATCAATAGTTAAAAAACAACTGACTGGTCCCACATATTGGGCATCGATATTTTAGATGTTAAATTGTTTGCAAGAAAAAATAACCTGAAACTACTACTGGGAGACAACCAGTATTGTAACAAAATTTCAAACGTGCGTGTTTCTAGAACCTACAACCCCCTATTGTTACCCTAAGTAGTACTATTTGAAAAATTATGTGAGATGGATCTTAGGGCTACTTATCAACATGCATCCTTTGCAAGAGAATCTAACTTAAATAAGGAAGAAGGAAAAATTATTCTTTGCTTATAAGGCAAAAAGGGTGATGAAGCCAGATAAAGGGAGAGGGGTGGTGATTATGGATAATGCAATTTATGTTACTAAAATGTTAACATTTCTACACAACAGTGAATTTTTCTCTCCAGTGTCATTAAATGAGCTAAATATTGTTAATTACAGGGTGGACATTTTAGTTGAGGATCTATTTTAGAATATACGTTGCTAATTACAGGGCAAACATTTTACTTGAGGAACTATTTTTAGAATATCAGTTTGACTCTAATGATATTGACTATCTAAGAATAAAGAAACCCTTCATCCCATCTTTATTCAGGATCCCTAAGGTTAATAAATTTATAATAGATCCCTGCTGTGAGACCAATAGTTGCTGCTAGGGGTTTAAAAACAGAACCTCTAGCAAAATTTATGGACAAGCATTTAAAGGAATTTTTTTGTGAATAAAGCAGATGTTCTTAAAGATTCATGGCCTTTTTTAAGAAGTTTGGCTAGCTGTGAATTTAAGGAGATTATAGTTTTCCTCAGTATTGATGTTAACAATTTGTATTTTAACTATATCCCATGATGAAGGTATGGACTTTTTCAGGGAAGGAATAACAAAGGGATTAACAATTTCAATGATTCCATGTGTCCTGATATGTTTTATTGACATAGTTTTAAGTAACAATTTTGTTTTATTTTTTGAGGAGGAGTACTTCAAGCAGATAAAAGGGGTGGCCATGGGGGCCTCCTCCACCCCAATGTTTGCTAACATAGTGTTATGGCTGTGGGAAACAAAGTACATTTTTGGAACTGGATATATGAATTCTGTTTCTAAATATTTTTGATACCTTGATGACATACTTTCCCTATGGGATGATGCTATCCAAAAATTTACCCAGTTCATTGAATATATCAATAACACTACATCTTTACTTTCTTTTACCCGCAATATGAAAATTGATAGCTGTGATTATCTGGATATTCATTTTCACAAGAACAATTTAGATACGTGGTTTGAGTCAGCTGTCTATAGGAAACCTACCTACTCAAACCGTTTTCTCCATTTTGATAGCAAGCATCCGCTGTGGCAGAAGAAGTATCTTGTTAAAGGCCAAATGATCAGGCTTTCTAGGCTAATCATTACAAAAATCTCTTCAGTTCAAAATAATAAAAAAACACACGTAGAAAGGTAATAGACTTTTCTTTACTTCACAATAAGTTCATCTGGTACCTCGGCTTCTCACCTTCAAGAATACATACAATCAAACACATCCTACTTTTATATCATGTGAAATCATCAATTAATTAATCAATTAACTACCAAATTACCTAATGCTTTAATATAAAAAATATATAAAAATAAACGATGGCACTTTGACGCCCAAAGGGTTAAATTTAGAGATAGATTATGTTTAAATTCATATTTAGGTATGTTTTTTAGATGCTTATGTTTATACTATCAATGAGAAAATGTGGTGCATGTAAGGAATGCAGGTGTATATATGAGGCTATGAACATCACCATAGGTAACTATAATAAAGTATTTTCTATACCAGGAATGTGTGATTGCAACACAAAAAGGGTGATTAATATTTCTACTTGTTTGTCTTGCACTGCTTTTTATATAGGCAAGACAGAAGCAAATGAGGAAGAGAATATAGCAGCATATTTACACAATGAGGAAGAAAGATAATATTAATGCACTTTACAGACATGCGAATAATTGTTCTAATTTAAAAAAAATTGTTTTTTGGGTACTGGAAAAGGTGTTTATTAACAGCGGGGGGATTGGTCTTCCTATTTGGAATCTAGGGAAGCACTTTGGCAGATTTTAGTTAATGTCATGCAATTCCCGGATATCAACAAAAGGATTTCTATAAATAGTATTCTATGAGAGCAGACAAGAAATAAAAATTTTAGTTGTGTGTAATCTTTTATTAAACTTTCGGTTGGTTGACCCTTGACCTTTTGCTGGCTTCTACAGATATGTGCACATTTATTTATTTTTAATATGTTATTTTATATATTTTATATAAATGTATGTATAAATATAAATATATTCATACAATTCTTACTTGTTTACATTTGTATTTACTTTTTTATAATTCATTAGTGGTTATAAGAATTTTTAGGAAGATATAGGTTTTATATTTTGGTAAATAAAATACTTTTTATCTGTTAAGGGTACTTTAAATTAGAATGCCACTTTAAATTATAGTAGCACTTTAAATTTAAACTGCATGTGATTAACAAAGTTTTCCAGTTGGATGACATCACTATAAGCACTGATTTTTTTAATGGTATAATTATCTGATGAAGTTCCATTTTATGCAATAAAGAAATGAAAGTCTACACAGTGGTCTATGGTGTTTCCTAAAGACAACAGTTCTTTGTGAAATGTCAGAGCCACAATGAAACCCATCATTACCCTCAAGTTCTGTTTGTATATTTCACCACTGAACATAAAAAAACTATTATTAAGCATCACCTCAAGTAAAATACACAAAGTATTAAAATCAACATTTGTAAAGTTGTTTCAACAGACAAAAAAACTCCTAACCATATATATTCCCAGGTCCTGATGAATCACAGTATAAAATGAGATAACATCTGCCGTAATCATCACTGGGTTACTTACACTATGTTGAAATACCCAATTATTACTCTTATTTAAAAAGTCCCACAAATCTTTCACATAAAGCAAAGTGCCCTGAATGATGTTATCTTGGAGTCCAAGTAAATAGAAATGATGTTGGTTTTTGAACCACATGCTGAGACAATAGGTCTAAAGGGAGGGGGGTAAATAAAATCCTTGTGTAATTTATGTATCCCCAAAAACAGCCAGTCTTGGATGTTTGACCCATATGAGTTCAGAGTGATTAGAATCTATCTTGCCATTATGGGCATCTTGGGGCAATGTAGCAATTGCCTCATGTACACAGACAACCCTCTCCTTCTACCACCCAACACCACAATCTGTGAGAGATGCACGAATCATTTTAAGTAGAGTTGCTGCTACTGAGATTTGTCTGCATACATCAACTGGACATAAGCTGATTTAAGTATATTTCCTTCATTTTATTGTGGTTGTTATAACTTGGGGACTGATTTCTCAGATCTAGCTCTGTTGAAACTGTCTTGTGTGTGTGTCTGAAGCTCTGCACTAGTTGTTAAACTGCTCTGAAATTCCTTTAAGTGTTAATTAGCTTGGGGGTTTTCTGATAACTTTAAAACCTGTGTTGGTTACATCTCTGGTAATCATTTTAAGTAGAGTTGCTGCTACTGAGATTTGTCTGCATACATCAACTGGACATAAGCTGATTTAAGTATATTTCCTTCATTTTATTGTGGTTGTTATAACTTGGGGACTGATTTCTCAGATCTAGTTCTGTTGAAACTGTCTTGTGTGTGTGTCTGAAGCTCTGCACTAGTTGTTAAACTGCTCTGAAATTTCTTTAAGTGTTAATTAGCTTGGGGGGTTTTCTGATAACTTTAAAACCTGTGTTGGTTACATCTCTGGTAATCATTTTAAGTAGAGTTGCTGCTACTGAGATTTGTCTGCATACATCAACTGGACATAAGCTGATTTAAGTATATTTCCTTCATTTTATTGTGGTTGTTATAACTTGGGGACTGATTTCTCAGATCTAGCTCTGTTGAAACTGTCTTGTGTGTGTGTCTGAAGCTCTGCACTAGTTGTTAAACTGCTCTGAAATTCCTTTAAGTGTTAATTAGCTTGGGGTTTTCTGATAACTTTAAAACCTGTGTTGGTTACATCTCTGGTAATCATTTTAAGTAGAGTTGCTGCTACTGAGATTTGTCTGCATACATCAACTGGACATAAGCTGATTTAAGTATATTTCCTTCATTTTATTGTGGTTGTTATAACTTGGGGACTGATTTCTCAGATCTAGCTCTGTTGAAACTGTCTTGTGTGTGTGTCTGAAGCTCTGCACTAGTTGTTAAACTGCTCTGAAATTCCTTTAAGTGTTAATTAGCTTGGGGGGTTTTCTGATAACTTTAAAACCTGTGTTGGTTACATCTCTGGTAATCATTATAAGTAGAGTTGCTGCTACTGAGATTTGTCTGCATACATCAACTGGACATAAGCTGATTTAAGTATATTTCCTTCATTTTATTGTGGTTGTTATAACTTGGGGACTGATTTCTCAGATCTAGCTCTGTTGAAACTGTCTTGTGTGTGTGTCTGAAGCTCTGCACTAGTTGTTAAACTGCTCTGAAATTCCTTTAAGTGTTAATTAGCTTGGGGGTTTTCTGATAACTTTAAAACCTGTGTTGGTTACATCTCTGGTAATCATTTTAAGTAGAGTTGCTGCTACTGAGATTTGTCTGCATACATCAACTGGACATAAGCTGATTTAAGTATATTTCCTTCATTTTATTGTGGTTGTTATAACTTGGGGACTGATTTCTCAGATCTAGCTCTGTTGAAACTGTCTTGTGTGTGTGTCTGAAGCTCTGCACTAGTTGTTAAACTGCTCTGAAATTCCTTTAAGTGTTAATTAGCTTGGGGGGTTTTCTGATAACTTTAAAACCTGTGTTGGTTACATCTCTGGTAATCATTTTAAGTAGAGTTGCTGCTACTGAGATTTGTCTGCATACATCAACTGGACATAAGCTGATTTAAGTATATTTCCTTCATTTTATTGTGGTTGTTATAACTTGGGGACTGATTTCTCAGATCTAGCTCTGTTGAAACTGTCTTCCCCACCCCCCCTCCCTGTTCTTGGATGTAGTTTAAATTTGGTGGCTTTTGCAGTGCCCGCCCCACTGTAGATTTGATCTAGGACACTCCCCCAGTCCCTTCTCTTTACCGCATTCTCTCTAATAAACCCTTTCTGCACTTGCTTTTAGTCCTTTTTAATTTAATTACATTTTTTTCATACTGTGTGTGGACTAATATTGCTACATACTCAAGTGTGCCAGCTTGCACTGCATGTGAATTGTTTTTATAGCATTTACTGTCTGTTTTTTTCCTTGTCGCTGTAAAAAAAAAAAAAAAAAAAAAAAAAAAAAAAATTCTCTTGTTTTCCTGCCTTACTGAACTAGAGTAGTCCAGTTTCAGAGTTGCTGATCCCTGGGCTTTGTTTTTAGTTCCTGTTACTGATCCATTGCCTTATTAGGAAGGAGGGAAGTTTCTTTGCTTACCAGTGGGAGTGGGAAGCACTGTGCGGCCTTTTTGTCCGATTTGGTGAAGTTTCAGCCAGAAACTAGTAGTCCATTGGTCGTTTTGGGCCAGTTCTAGCTCTTTTCAGCCCCTGCTATAAAACACGCTAAACACGCGTTTTCCAGCTTGTACCAACTCAGCACAGATCCTCGTGGTGGCCTGCAGAGTGATCCAAGCAGCAGAGAGCTAAAAGAGTGACTTTCTACCAGATATAAGTATTTTTGTGGCTTTCCCACTGTTATTAAGCTAGCGACTGCATTTCGCCTGTTTTACTGCTACTTTAAGTGATTTCTGCATTTTACACTGTTTATTGCACTTTAAGTTACTAATTGTTGCAAATTGTTTCTGTAGGCTACACACTAAAGTGCGCTAGCCGATTTACAGCATTTATAGCATTTACTGTCTGTTTTTTTCCTTGTCTCTGTAATAAAATAAAAAAATCTCTTGTTTTCCCGCCTTACTGAACTAGAGTAGTCCAGTTTCAGAGTTGCTGATCCCTGGGCTTTGTTTTTAGTTCCTGTTACTGATCCATTGCCTTATTAGGACGTTTCTTTGCTTACCAGTGGGAGTGGGAAGCACTGAGCAGCCTTTCTGTCCGATTTGGTGAAGCTTCAGCCGAAACTAGTAGTCCATTGGTCGTTTTGGGCCAATTCTAGCTCCTTTCAGCCCCTGCTATAAAACACGCTAAACACGCGTTTTTCCAGCTTGTACCAACTCAGCACAGATCCTCGTGGTGGCCTGCAGAGTGATCCAAGCAGCAGAGAGCTAAAAGAGTGACTTTCTACCAGATATAAGTATTTTTGTGGCTTTCCCACTGTTATTAAGCTAGCGACTGCATTTTGCCTGTTTTACTGCTACTTTAAGTGATTTCTGCATTTTACACTGTTTATTGCACTTTAAGTTACTAATTGTTGCAAATTGTTTCTGTAGGCTACACACTAAAGTCGCTAGCCGATTTACAGCATTTATAGCATTTACTGTCTGTTTTTTTTCCTTGTCTCTGTAATAAAACAAAAAATCTCTTGTTTTCCCGCCTTACTGAACTAGAGTAGTCCAGTTTCAGAGTTGCTGATCCCTGGGCTTTGTTTTTAGTTCCTGTTACTGATCCATTGCCTTATTAGGGAGGAGGGAAGTTTCTTTGCTTACCAGTGGGAGTGGGAAGCACTGAGCAGCCTTTCTGTCCGATTTGGTGAAGTTTCAGCCGGAAACTAGTAGTCCATTGGTCGTTTTGGGCCAATTCCTAGCTCCTTTCAGCCCCCTGCTATAAAGCACGCTAAACACGCGTTTTTCCAGCTTGTACCAACTCAGCACAGATCCTCGTGGTGGCCTGCAGAGTGATCCAAGCAGCAGAGAGCTAAAAGAGTGACTTTCTACCAGATATAAGTATTTTTGTGGCTTTCCCACTGTTATTAAGCTAGCGACTGCATTTCGCCTGTTTTACTGCTACTTTAAGTGATTTCTGCATTTTACACTTTTTATTGTACTTTAAGTTACTAATTGTTGCAAATTGTTTCTGTAGGCTACACACTAAAGTGTGCTAGCCGATTTACAGCATTTATAGCATTTACTGTCTGTTTTTTCCTTGTCTCTGTAATAAAACAAAAAATCTCTTGTTTTCCGCCTTACTGAACTAGAGTAGTCCAGTTTCAGAGTTGCTGATCCCTGGGCTTTGTTTTTAGTTCCTGTTACTGATCCATTGCCTTATTAGGGAGGAGGGAAGTTTCTTTGCTTACCAGTGGGAGTGGGAAGCACTGAGCAGCCTTTCTGTCCGATTTGGTGAAGTTTCAGCCAGAAACTAGTAGTCCATTGGTCGTTTTGGGCCAATTCCTAGCTCCTTTCAGCCCCTGCTATAAAACACGCTAAACACGCGTTTTCCAGCTTGTACCAACTCAGCACAGATCCTCGTGGTGGCCTGCAGAGTGATCCAAGCAGCAGAGAGCTAAAAGAGTGACTTTCTACCAGATATAAGTATTTTTGTGGCTTTCCCACAGTTATTTAAGCTAGCGACTGCATTTCGCCTGTTTTACTGCTACTTTAAGTGATTTCTGCATTTTACACTGTTTATTGCACTTTAAGTTACTAATTGTTGCAAATTGTTTCTGTAGGCTACACACTAAAGTGCGCTAGCCGATTTACAGCATTTATAGCATTTACTGTCTGTTTTTCCTTGTCTCTGTAATAAAACAAAAAATCTCTTGTTTTCCTGCCTTACTGAACTAGAGTAGTCCAGTTTCAGAGTTGCTGATCCCTGGGCTTTGTTTTTAGTTCCTGTTACTGATTCATTGCCTTATTAGGGAGGAGGGAAGTTTCTTTGCTTACCAGTGGGAGTGGGAAGCACTGAGCAGCCTTTCTGTCCGATTTGGTGAAGTTTCAGCCAGAAACTAGTAGTCCATTGGTTGTTTTGGGCCAATTCCTAGCTCCTTTCAGCCCCTGCTATAAAACACGCTAAACACGCGTTTTCCAGCTTGTACCAACTCAGCACAGATCCTCGTGGTGGCCTGCAGAGTGATCCAAGCAGCAGAGAGCTAAAAGAGTGACTTTCTACCATATATAAGTATTTTTTGTAGCTTTCCCACTGTTATTTAAGCTAGCAACTGCATTTCGCCTGTTTTATTGCTACTTTAAGTGATTTCTGCATTTTACACTGTTTATTGCACTTTAAGTTACTAATTGTTGCAAATTGTTTCTGTAGGCTACACACTAAAGTGCGCTAGCCGATTTACAGCAATTACTGTCTGTTTTTTCCTTATCTCTGTAATAAAAAAAAAATCTCTTGTTTTCCCGCCTTACTGAACTAGAGTAGTCCAGTTTCAGAGTTGCTGATCCCTGGGCTTTGTTTTTAGTTCCTGTTACTGATCCATTGCCTTATTAGGAAGGAGGGAAGTTTCTTTGCTTACCAGTGGGAGTGGGAAGCACTGAGCGGCCTTTTGTCTGATTTGGTGAAGTTTCAGCCAGAAACTAGTAGTCCATTGGTCGTTTTGGGCCAATTCCTAGCTCCCTTCAGCCCCCTGCTATAAAACACGCTAAGCGTGGCGATTTAGCTGAGTTACCACTGTTGCACACAAGAGCAGCGGTTAAACAAGGTTAAACTATTTGGGCCATCTAAATTCCACTCTTCCAATTTTCCCTTAAAACTACCTTCCTCGAGCTGTACTGCTGATCTAACCAGCATATCCTATAACTGAAAAGTTCATCTCTACTTGATTCCCAAGTAGACTATTCTCTATCTTTAAAGCCTAGCACTTACTCCTACAGTACTTGCACCTTGATAAAGCACTCTTATTATAGATAGTACCCCACCAGCCTAAAACCCACTTCCCCGGAGTCCTTTGAAAGTCTCTTTATCTACTACTTCTAGTATGTCGAGGGATCAGTTGCTAGTGTCCTCTCCAGCTCAACTGGTGAACCTGGGAATATTGAGGCAATGTTACAACTGCCTCATGTACACAGACAATCCTCTCCTTCTCCCACAAAACACAAATACATGCGAGAGATGCAACTATACGGCCAAACTGGAGGCTGAGCTCTCTCAACATAGGACTGGCAAGACCAGACAGGAGGAGAAGGTAACCACACACAATACATACCCAGTCACACATGGTACCATCACAACTTCAAATCATACACATACTCACACAAAGACATACTCGGAGGCTCTGATCAAAATTTACCAAAACAGCAGAGGCCACCAAAGCAGACACCCAAACAACTACCACCTCACGACCCAACACATGCAACACATAGACCACACAGTCAGAGTGTCAAACAGTCACAGCCCTTAAGGCCAAACAAAATGCCAGACACACTTGTCATTGGTGATTCCATAGTCAGACACACTGACGTTCCGCTCACCAGACTGAGTAAAGAGAAGGTCACAGTAAGCTGCCTGTCAGGCGCTAGAATCCGCCACATAACGCAAGCACTCAGGTCTCTCAACAGCAGGTACAAGTACGACTCAGTCATTGTCCACGCTGGTGTCAACGACCTGAGACGTACCTCCTTGGACTACATGAAAAGGGACATCGAGGAGCTCTCTGATTATGTAGCCCAGGCAGGTATGACCCTGACCTTGAGCAGTATCCTACCTTCACCTAGAATGATGCCACAATACAGTGATAAGATGATCAGCTTTAATAATTGGCTTAAATTCTGGTGTCATTCAAAGGGGATCCAATGTCTGTCTGCCTGGGATGACATGCTGGACAAGCCACGCTGCCAAGGGACGGCTTGCACCTGTCACCCTGGGCTTCCGGATATTGGCAAAGGCTCTTGCCACCCCATAGTGCCTTTTTAGGCAAGGCTCAAATTCTAAACCTACCACCCTAGAACACCAAAAGGAAAAAACTAAGGGTAATGCTGCTCAATGCCAGAAGTCTCAATCTCAAGATGCACGCACTCGAGGCCCTTCTCAATATGGAGAACATCGATGTCTGTGCTGTGACAGAAACCTGGTTCAAGGCTCCTGAGAGCACCCCAGCACTAACAGGTTTCACCTCATATCATGCGTTCCGGCCCCAAAATCCGGACAACACCAAGAAAGGAGGGTGTCCATATTCATAAAGGACACCCACACCTCAAGGTTGGTGGCAACGCATGATGCATCGGAGACCATCCAGGTGCAATTAACCATAGGCAAGACTGCTCTGCAATTTGTAGCATGTTACAGGCCACCCTCTCAAACTCAGGAACCTCACATGGCCTTCCTGAAAACATTGGAGGGATAAATGTATCTCCAAACACCATCATACTAGGTGACTTTAACTACCCTAATATAGACTGGGAACACTACTCAAGCCCGAACACTCTAACCCAAAGATTCCTGGAGTTCATAAACTCAAATGCCATGGAACAACTAGTCACCATCCCCACAAGAGGAGAAAACATACTTGATCTCATCATCACGAACATGGGATCAAAATGTTCAACACCGAAGTATACCCCTGACTGGTGAGATCAGATCATAAACTAATCTCGCTGGAGGTCCTCATCCCGCCCCACCTGAAACAAAAAAGACCACAGTGAAAAACTTCTCAAAAGCCGATTTCACACTTCTAAAAACTAGTGTGGTCTCCTTTAAGGCCCCTGAGCCAGTGGTAAACATTACTCAAACCGCTGAATCACTTACAAATGCCTTCTACCAGCACCTACAGGACTGCATGGATCAGGCAATCCCAAACAAAACTAAGACTCTCTGTACCAAAGGCAAGCGTCCAGTCTGGTGGACCCCAGCCATAAACAAGCTCTACAACAAAGGAGGAAGCTACTACAAGATAGAGCAAAATCCTTGAAAGGTAAGACACCTTTGATCATTATAAGTAAAAACTAAGAGCTCTCATAAAATCATCCAAGGCAAATTTTGAGAGAAAAATCGCCAAGGACTCTAAAGAGAATCATAAGGCCTTCTTTAGCTATGTTAGAAACCTAGGAGGAAACTCCCAGATATGCTCAAAATTAGTTCAAAATGATGTGAAAATTACTGAACCTACACACATTGCCAACATACTGGCTGACAGGTTCAGTGCAAACTTCTCCCCTCCCCCAAAAGGAGAGATATCTATTCCAGAGGATTGTAGCCCCCAAACATCTCCAACGCCCAGGTGAGAACTGCCCTCACTAAGGCAAAAACACAGCATCCATGGGACCGGATGGTGTCCCCGGCTGTGTGCTTCATGAACTCAATGAGGAATTAAACCCACAGTTAGGACAGCTGTTTAATCTTAGCCTCACCTCAGGATACGTACCCAAGGAGTGGCGCACGGCGACTGTGGTCCCACTTCATAAGGGCGGTGCCTCCACAGACCCTGGAAATTACCGCCCCATTAGCTTGACAAGCCTTATCTGCAAAGCCATGGAGAGGATCATAATGGAACTCATAAATAAAGACATAGGGAACTTGCAGACTTTGGATCCAACTCAGTTTGGCTTTGTCAAAGGCAGATCCTGCCTCTTAAACTTGGTTGACTTTTTCGAGACAGTCACCAAGGCCATTGATGAGGAAAGGCAGTCCATACAGCCTACCTCGACCTGGCAAAGGCCTTCGACACAATACCCCACTCAGGTATCATCGAAAAACTCATCAGCTTGAATGTAAACCCATACATCACAAGATGGGTTGCAAACTGGCTAAGTGACAGAACCCACAGGGTCAGAGTTGCTGGAGCCATGTCAGACTCAAAGCCTGTCACAAGTGGTGTCCCACAGGGCTCAGTCCTGGGTCCACTCTTGTTCGGCATCTACTTTTCTGAAGTACAAGCAAACACAGGAGGGTTATGGCTGACAAAGTTTGCAGATGACTGCAAACTGGGCGCCATAGTCGAAAACACATCTGACACAGATATCCTCCAGAAGGGCCTCACAGAAATGGATAACTGGTGCCAGAGCCATGGCCTGAAGTTAAACGCCAAAATGCATAGTCATACCCTTTGGGAAAAACAAGGCTACCCCTAGCTACCATATAGGTGGCAATCCACTGAGCACAGAAAAAGTCATCAGAGATCTGGGGACCCAGGTTGACAGTAGCCTTCGTTTGACACTCATGTTGCTAAAGTAGTTAGGAAAACCTTCTATATCACCCACCTGATCATGAAGGGATTCACATCTAGATCAAGGGAGGTCATCGTCCCCTGTACTCATCACTTATTAGACCTATGATTGAGTACAATGCCCGTTCGAATGTATCTGACCAGACACCTGCTGCAGCTTGAAAGGCCCCAAAAGTTCCTCACCAAAAGGATAAAGGGTCTCAAAAATATGTCTTATGCTGCCCGACTGAAAGAACTCCAGCTCTATTCAGTCTCATACCGCTTGCTCAGAGGTGACCTGTGCCTGACATATAAGGCCATGTCAAACCCAGATTTGATGAATATGCTTCACCTCAAAAATCTAGATCCCTCAGAACCACAAGGGCGGAGACTTAAACCTTGACATGGTTATAAATAGAACGTGCTGGAGGGACAGATTCATCACCCAGAGACTCCCTATGCTGTGGAACAAAATCCCGGTACATGTGAGGCAGAGCACCTCTCTGGTCTTGTTCAAGAGGAATCTTGACCAATGGATGGGAGATTGCAGATATACCCCAGGGATTACTTCAGCGTCACTGCTTGACAGAGGCACAGCAAAACGATAGGCATAGTTTTTATTCAAACTAAAGGGGTGGCGAAAGCCACATAACTATGGGCTAGGCTTATAAATGCCCTTGGGCAGATAGCCTAGTATGAACCTATGAACCTATGAACTTATCTAGCCAAACTGGAGGTAAAGCTCTCTCCAACCAAGACTGAACTTGACACTTGCACCACACCACACTTATCATATAGTCCCACTAAACCTACACCACCAAAATCCACACATAGAAATACAAAAACATTCGCGGAGGCTCTCAATAATAATGCTAATAGAAAATGTTTATATGTTGGTTTCCATTTAGAAGAGAGATTATTCTAACAAGATAAATTCCTTATCAACAAGCCATGTTTATTTAAGACACTATTACACTTAAACATTTTTATACCATCTGATCATTTGTGTTATGGTATTTGATTTATAGCTATTTCTTATAACCATATTTGGTCTTTTACAAACCCTTGATAGTGGCCTACTGTATTTAGGTTGCTTATGTTACATATTAATGAGCCTATAACTAATATTTTTCTGTCATTTGTTCTTCGTTTACAGAAGTAAACTTAACATTCATTCTCTATGAGCTTTCATTATACTTTGAATATTTTATAACTTTGAATTAGTAATCTCTGTCACATGAAATTTTCTTTTTGAATTATACACTTGCAATCATTTTTTAAATTGTATGTACTCTCACCAGTAGCAGTTAATTGAACAGCTGTTCTCCTATATGGGACTCTACACCCATTTCCTTTTGAATGTTATTAATATCACCTAATTAGTTACTATTAAGAACAAAAATTAGTTATATAAATCATTTTTGCATCTCCTAAAAATTCATACTGGAGCTCAAACATGTCAATTTCTTTATCCACGTCATGTCTGTCATGAGGGATTATCTGATTGAACATTTCTGTTAATTTGGATTAGGAGTGCATGTCACTCCATGTTGGTTAAATATTTTAATAAATTAATTACTAGTTTGGTTACACTTAGTATTTTTTTTTCTCATTACACATTTTTTTACTTTATTGGCCTAACTCTAGTTATCTTTTACATCTTACGTTACAGAGAGCTAATCTGATTATCCTACCCAAAATCTCTCTAAATAAAGTTGCACTCTTAACTGATCAGATAACAACAAAAAGTGGACCAATTTTAATTATCTCACAAGTAAAGTCAAACTAGATGGACTTAACCTTACCGTCTTTAAATGTTAATGGATTAAATAATCCAAGAAAAAGATCTAACTTTCTTAGGTACTTGAAACTAAAAGTGCAAGTTGTATTTATTCAAGAATCTCACCTCAAATCAGATGACAACTTTAGTTGGAATCCACTGGAATATATAAAATTATCTCACTCTTCATATAAGAAAAAAAACAAGAGGGGTTCTAATATTCTGGAAGAAAAATATCACCATTCCCCAAATTATCTATAATTATGATAAAGAAGGACTTATAGCAATTGTAATAATAAAATTTAATTACAGAATATGGACACTTGTTAATTCATATTGGTTTCCTGGTATAAGCATAGGAACAGTCAGGAAACATTTAGAATTAATTAACAATGTCTACAAAAGTAACCTAATCTTAGGGAGGAACTTTAACTGTATTCTAGACACTTCTGAAACCACGAATAAAAAACATTTTTGACTTACTTCTGTAGGTAAAGCTCTAAGAAATTCGTTAGAAAACCTAAATTTAATTGACACCTATAGATTTAAGGATGATAACTCACTATCTTTTTCTCATAGAGATTATAGATTTGACAATCAAACCAGAATTGATAAACTTTATGTATCTCAAGACCTGAATATGAAAATAATTAATTTTTCCATAATCCTGTGCTCCTTTTCGGATCACAATTCACTTATTTTAAAACTTTAAACTGACTTTAAGAGGTTGAGCTCACAACAAGAATACCGGCATACATTACCAAATTAACACAATTTAAACCATGGTTAGACTCTGAAATTCAAAATTTCCTAGATATCAACCAGTCAGATGGTGTTTGTCTGACAATTGTATGGGATACACTGAAGGATTACCTATATGGCAAAATACTTGCTTGGTTTAAAAACAAAACTAATGAATGGGAATCAGAACTTCATAATATTCAAAACAACTTATAAACATTAATAAAGACAATTCACAAGATCCAAATGCAAAGAAAAAAAAACAATTACAGTCTTAAATAATAAATATAATGAAATATTAACCCATAAAACTAACTTGGCATTGGAAAAATTAAAAATTAATTCACACTTGATGTCGCCAAAACATTTGGATAATCTAACAATGAGAGTTAAAAGCCAAGCCTCTGATAATAAGATCACAAAAATCATCCATGAAGGGAGAAATAATAAAGTAGTTTCAGACATTAGCGACATTCTTGAAGCTTTTAAATTTCACTATTTTGATCACCAATCCAATAATATTGCACATTCTGATCACATAGATCTAGATATAAGCTTATCTAAAATAAACAAAATCCCAGATGAATTAAAATCTGATATCTTAAAACAAATTTCTCTTAAGGAAATAGTTGAAAAAATTAAAGAAAGCAAAAATAACAAAGCCCCTGGAATAGATGGAATTATAATGGAACTATATAAGATACTCCCATCCTCAGCCATCTCAATTTTTCATAAAACTTTAAATGTAATACAAACTGAAAATATAATACCACCCTCATGAAAATATTCTTTAATCATTCCCATCTTAAAGGTACATAAGGATCCGAAACTGTGCAGCTCCTATAGACCAATTTTTCTACTAAATAATGACTATAAGATTTTTGTGTCCATCCTTGTTAATAGAATTAAAAAATCCTTAACATATATTATAAATAATGATCAATCAGGTTTTATTTACAATAGACACACCTATGATAATATTCTAAGAATATTGTCCCTTATAGACATTTTAAATATGGATAATCGGGAAGCCCTCCTAACTGCTCTTGATATTGAAAAAGCCTTTGACACGCTGAAATGGGATTACCTCTTCAAAGCTCTAGAAATCTTTAATTTTCCTTCTCATTTTATTACTTTGATTAAAAATCTATATAAAAATAATCTTGCTTATGTAAAACTTGGCCCATTTACTTCAAAATCCATTAAAATTTTCAAAGGCACTAAACAAGGTTGTCCTATGTCACCCATTTTATTTGCTCTAAAATTAATTTATTGTACTCTGTCAAATTGACCTCCAGTTTACAAGTTTGGAAGATTTTTTCCTGGAAGTTCCTCCATAGAATCTTTTACACTCCCAATAGGATTGCTGAAATGAATTCTTCTAAGCACTTGGTATGTTGGAGATGTTCACAAAATTGTATAGCTGACTGGATTCACATATTTTTTGAAAGTAATAAAATTAAAAAATTCTGGGAGGAGATTGGTCATTTCCTCCAAGCTATTTTTACAGATTCCTTTGTATTAACTAAATCTCTGATTTTCCTGGATTGTTAATGAAACAAATGTTTTGAGCAAGAAGAATTTAGATCCCTTATGGACCATACTAGCAATTGCTAAAAATATATCGCAAGAAAATGGAAAACCTCTTCTGAACCCAGTATTCAAGAATTTAAGACTTTACTGGAAGAAACAATATATTTGGAAATAAAGGTAAACAAAGCAAGAATCTTCCCTAATAAATGGATCAACAACCCTTGGAAGAAATTTCTTTCTCTTATTGAGACTCTAAAGTTCTCCACAATATCTTAATACTAGAAGAAAGTACACTTGATATTTTTGTAATTGTGTAACTAATTCTCTCTAAGTATCCCTTTTTTTATATAGGCCATATGTATATATTGTATATAGTTTGTTCTTTGAATTATTCACAATCTAGTAGTATTTACATCTATTGTCTTTTTCAAAATCAATAAAATTATTTGAAGAAAAAAAATAATAATCTGCTCAAGCAACAGAGACTTCCAAAGCAGAAACGCAAGCAACTTCCACCCCCAACACAACCCAAATGACACATAGCCCACAGACTCAGTGTGCCACTCAACCACAGCCCATAAGGCAAAACAATGTACCCAACACACTAGTCATAAGTGACTCTATAGTCAGGCACGCTGATGTCCCACTCACCAGGCTAAACAAGGAGAAGGTTACTGTCAGCTGCCTGTCGGGTGCCAGGATCCGCCACATAACCCACACACTCACGTCACTCCACAATAAGTACAAATATGACTCTGTCATTGTCCATGTTGGTGTGAATGACCTGTGAAGTGCCTCCCTGGACTACATGAAAAGAGACATGGAAGAGCTCTCTGATCTTGTAGCTCAGGCAGGTATGACCCTAGCCCTGAATAGCATCCTGCCATCGCTCAGAATGATACCGCAGTACAAGGACAAAATGATTGACTTCAACAATTTGGCTAAGCTTCTGGTGTCATTCTAAGGGGATCCAGTATCTGTCTGCCTGGGATTACATGGTCGACAGACCAAGATACTTTGCCAGAGATGGCCTGCACCTGTCACCCCTGGGATTCCGGATACTAGCTAAGGCACTTGCTGCCCCTATAGTGCCTTTTTTAGGTTCAAATGACAAATTCACCACCATAACAGGAACAGGCAAACAAAAACTGAGGGTAATACTACTCAGTGCTAGAAGTCTAAACCTCAAAATGCACTCCCTCGAGGCACTCCTTAAAATGGAGAACATCGATATATGTGCAGTGACTGAGACCTGGTTCAAGGCTCCAGAGAGCACCCCTGCATTACCAGGCTATAATTCATACCACACCTTTCGTCCACCTAACCTGGACAGAAATACTAAAGGCAGAGGCATGTCCATATTCATTAAGGATATACACATCTCCAGGCTAGTTGCTCAGCATAATGCATCCGAGGTTATCCAAGTGCAACTTACCCTGGGCAAAACTGTAATCCAAATTGTAGCTTGCTACAGATCCCCCACCATGCCCCAGGATTCCCACTCCTCTTTTCTTGATATACTGGAAAATATTAGGGTTCAACCAAACTCCCTAATAATGGGCGATTTCAACTACTCCACCATTAACTGGGAAAATTACTCATGTACCAACTCCTTCGCTCAACGCTTTCTGGAATTCATAAATTCCAATGCCCTGGATCAACTTATCCACACCCCCACCAGGGGCAGCAATATCCTAGACCATGTCATTACCAACATGAGTGGCCGGTGTTCCACACCTGAAGTCAACTCCTCATTGATCAGATCCAACCATAAGCTAATCACCCTGGATATCCACATCCCGTCCCCACCCCCCATTAAGAAAATCACAGTAAAAAATTTCTCCAAAGCCAACTTCATGCTTCTTAAGGCAAAAGTAGCAAACTTCATGACACCCATGCGGATGGACAATACAGTTACAACTGTTGAATCCTACACAGATGCACTCTATAAGCACTTACACGAGTGCATGGATCATGCTATCCCAAACAGAATCAAGACGCTATCCTCCAAAAAAAGGAAGCCAATCTGGTGGTCCCCTGCCATAAACAAACTCTACAACAGAAGGAAGAAACTGGTGCAAAAGAGAGTAAAATCCCATGAGTGGAGGAGTTCCCTGGTCAGCATCCGTAAGATGCAGAAATCCCTTATAAGAGCTATGAAAACAAAATCACCACTGATTCTAGGGACAACCACAAATCATTCTATAGCTATGTCAAGAATCTCAATGGCAACACCAGATCTGATCTGAGTTACAGCACAATGGCATCAAAATTACAGAACCAACTATTTCCAATGTCCTGGCAGATAGATTCAGTGCTAACTTTACCCCCCCCCCCCTCTCACCCCCCTAAAGGGCCCATATATATACAGGAAGAATGCAGAGTCCCTGTAATCACAACTATGCAGGTAAAAGCTGCACTCACTAAAGCCAAAAACACAGCATCCATGGGAGTGGACAACATCCCAGGCTGCATTTTACATGAACTTCAGAATGAACTGGCTCCGCACCTAAGCACAATGTTCAATCATAGTCTCACATCAGGCTTTGTGCCCACTGAATAGTGCACAGCAACAGTTATCCCACTCCACAAAGGGGGAGCCACCACTGATCCCCGGAACTATCACTCTATAAACCTGACGAGATTGGTCTGTAAGGCCATGGAATGTATCATCATGGAACTCATAAACAAAGACAATGGTAACCTCCAAACTCTGGACCCCACCCAGTTCGGGTTTGTGAAAGGCAGATCATGCCTCCTGAACCTGACTGACTTCTTTGAGGCAGTCACCAAAGTTGCAGATGAGGGTAAGGTGTTCACACAGCCTATCTTGACCTCGCCAAGCCTTTCAACACCATCCCCCATTTTGGAATTATAGCTAAACTCACTAAACTAGGTATAAATCCCTACATCACAAGATGGGTTGCCAATTGGCTCACTGACAGAACCCACACTGTAAAAGTTGCAGACTCCAAATCTGACTTCAAACCAGTGACTAGTGGAGTGCCACAGGGCTCAGTCCTGGGACCGCTCCTGTTTGGTATCTACTTCTCTGAAATACAGGCTAACAAAGAAGGCCTTTGGCTAATGAAGTTCACAGATTACTGCAAACTAGGAGGCATAGTTGAGTTCTCAGATGATGTGGACATCCTACAGAAGGGCCTCACTGAGACAGATGTCTGGTGTCAGAGCCATGGCATCAAGCTCAATGACAAAAAGTGCATTGTCATCCCCTTTGGCAAAAACTCTGTACCCATGAACTATCACACAGGCAGCAGTCTACTTAATGCTGAATGTGTAATAAGAGACATAGGGACCCAGGTGGACAGTAGTCTCTCCTTTGATAATCACATCACCACAGTAGTCAGGAAATCCTTCTACATGGCACACCTCATCACAAAATGGTTCTCATCTAGGAAAAAAGAGGTCATTGTTCCCCAGTTCTCGACATTCATTAGACCCATTATAGAGTACAGCTCCCCTTTTGGAATGTACCTCACAAGACATCTGCAGCAGCTGGAAAGGCCATAGAAGTACCCTCACAAAGAGGATTACTGGCCTCAAACAGATGCCCTACACTGACCATCTCAAAAAACCCCAGCTTTACTCCATAGCATATCACCTACTCCGAGGTGATCTCTGCCTAACATATAAAGCTATGTCAAACCCAGAGCTGTTGAACATGCTACACCTAAAGAAATCCCAATCCCTCCAAGCTACATGGTCTAGGGACCTAAAGCTTGTCACCACAATAAACAGGACATGCTGGAGGGATAGATTCCTGTCCCACAGACTTCTCTTACTCTGGAACAAGCTACCCATCTATGTCAAGCAAAGTTCCTCATTAGCACTCTTCAAGAAAAATCTTGATATGTGGATGGGAAATAGGAAATACCCCCCCCCCCCCGGGGATCACTTTGGTGGCTCTGCTCGACAGGGGCACAGGAAAATGACTTTCTTGGATGGCATAAGCCAAGGAACCTTGTTGGCTAGGCTTACTTAAGCCCTTGGGCCAACAGCCTAGTACCTACCTATGAACCTATGAAATAAATCCAACAGAACTATAACAGCATATTGATACACCATCTTTATATCCTTACTAGCCACAATAGTGCCAAACTTAGTGTCAGACAACATAGCATTCATTTTATCTACATACTTAGAATTATCCATAATCCCTATACCACCAGTTTTATCATCATTCATAAACCTGATGTGACCCATTTTACTTAATCTGTGCAAAGCTTTCCTTTCTCCATAAGACAATTTAAAAAATTAAGTTTAGGAGGTTTGTTTAAAAAAATGTCTGATATCCCTCTCACACACCTACCTGAAGGCAGTATGAGATGGCAACAAAGGAGGGTCAAAAACATACTGCTCTTCTTTAAATGAGAAATCCTTTCTTTATCAACAATGCCAATGTCTAACAAACACTTCAGATTTATCTTTATAACATAAACCTTAAAGTCCAAAATAGTGTCTGTAGCATTAGGTCTCCAGTTGGGTGAAAAAGAATTCCCTTTTTCTTGAACTCATAACTCAGTCTCAGAAAACACCACAATACTAAGATTAACAACTTTATACTTTACACAGTCAAATGTGGAGTTCACCATCCTCATTCTCCTCCCTGATGAAATGTCGGCCCCCTGTTCTGTGAGTGTCCTCTTCATCTGCCAATTCCCTGGATGTACACATTCGCATCATGTCTGACTTTATCGCTCTACAGCCTTGGGGGACCAAGGACTTCTCCCTTTATATGGAACGTCTCCAATGATGATTGGTTGTTAACTGATAAAATCTGTTTTATTTAAGATGAAAGTGCAAAACCGAGTAATAAATGTGATTCTGCTCTGTTGCCTTTTTTTGCAGTTTTGTTTTTATGTCTAAGAGACAATTGAGTTAACACATAGTTAAACACGGGTAACAGCCATTCAGGCTAGTATTGCTTTTGAAAGGAATCATTTGTAAAACCTGTCTTCTAAAGTATGGTTCCTTATAGCAAACATGGCTTTAATCAAAGCAGAATTAAAATACTTACTTTCTTGAAAATGAAAAGCCTTATATTAATTAATTGGAATCAACCCACTGATTTTTTCCCACTCACCTGTCATGCTCCTGTTGTGCTTTTAAACTTAATGGCTTTTGGGTTTCCTTCCCCTACTACAAATCTGACTTTGGACACTTCTCCCAGTCTCATCTCATCAGCGCATTCAACTAAGCACTGAGAGATCAACTGGGATAGTTCCCCTTACTCTCTTACACTTGAATTATCTTCTGCTTCCTTCTTCCCACCCACTGAACAAAATGAAGGCTTATTGTGCCTGTTATTCTAAGTGTCTTTGTTGGGCAGCCATGGTGGTGCAGCGGTTAGCGTTGCTGCCTCACAGCAAGAGGTTGTCTGGTTTGATCCTTGGCTGGGGTGCCTTCTGTGTGGAGTCTGCATGTCCTCCCTGTGGTCACGAGGGATTCCTCCAGGTGCTCTGGTTTCCTCCCACATCCCAAAGACATGCTGTAGGTAGATTGGACACTCTAAATTGGCCCTAGGTGTGAGTGCATGCATGTGTGTGCCTTCTGTGGAAGGTTGGGTGCTGGGCTGGCAACTCGACACTGTAAAACTCCACTGCCAATCATGAGCAGACAGGTGATCTGCAGTGGTGACCCCTAACCGGGAAAAGCTGAAAGAATAAGAAGATTCTAAGTGTCTTTGTTCTGGTTAAAGCAATTGGGCTCCAAATCAGTTATTTTACATTATGAAGGTTTGTGGATTTTCACTTTTGTGGCAGAAGAGGATAATGTACACCCTTCTGACCTGGGAATTGCTGGTGTAAGTCTTATTGTGCTGTTATTTCATTGGCTAAAGGGCCAGCTTGTTTAAAATGTGATTTTCTGTGCCTGAGGCATTTGGTGATGTTTGGTAACCATGTTACTTGAGAAAAAGAGCTGGTTTCTGCTAAACTCTATAAAAACTAAGACTTACCATAGCCACTGTTTTGGCACTTGTTTTTCACTCTATCAGTTGAGTGTTTCCATGTTGAATAAATGCACCTTTTGACTTTCTTTACAGTCTTTAATTGGAGCAGCCTTGGTTCCACTTTAGTGAGAGTTGGGGGGACTGGAGTCATTTTCTGGCCTGGGACTATATAAAGGAAGGAAGAGTGTGTTGTTTTTGATTGGCCATAGGGCCTTTTTGTGTTTATTGTAATTGAATCCCCACTGCTATTTAAATGTTGCAGTTGTCCAATGCTTGGCTCATAACCTATGAGTTCTGAGGTGTTTGGCGACATTTGGTGACCACAATACTTGAGACGAAGAGTGTTGCTGGTTTCTCTAAATGCTAGAAAAGCTATGATTTACATTATGATATTATCTGTTTTGGCACTTGTTTTTTTACATTGTTTTTGTCACAGCTGCATCAATTGAGTATTTCTGTGCTGAATATCTGACCTTTTTTTAGAGTCATTAGTTAGAACTGCTGCTCTCTGTTAGTGGCTCCTACCAGTGACCTGTATAGATGCCAATATCTCACAGTGTAATTCCCCATTGTAATGTGTGTAGATGCCAATCTCTCTCAGTGTAAGTTTCACTTAAAATACCCTTACTGGCTAGACAAATTTTATTTAACTACTAGAGCATATAGACTGTGCATTGTTGAGTGCTGCTCATCAAGTTCCTTGTGTTATTGACCTATTTAATATTTAAATTTCCCCCACTCCTCTTTAGTAGATCAGTAGCCATGGATAAGCACTTCCTGACTCTCTTTGTGGTCGGTCTGGTTGAGATGAGTATTCTGAGGCATTGTAGCAATTACCTCATGTACACTGATGACCTACTTATTCTTAATAAAACAGATAAAGTATGCAAGAGATGTAAATACATTTTATATCTGGAGGCAAAAGTCTCTCATGCAACCAAACCTAATCCTACAGAGGTTGTTAGTGACACTTGCACAATGCCTACTGCATAGGGTAAAGACTCTACACATAAAACTACTTATGCTGAGGCACTTACAGGTAACCTTCCTAAATCTCTTAGAGGTCCTGCATGGCATAGTCAAAAAAAGGGTCCTCAGCCATCAAGTAAACATTCCATTAAAACACTACCCACAGCTATACATAATAGCACTGTATCCAATGTCTCTCCTGCTAAGCCATTGAGGCAAAATAGCACACAGCTAAATCCCCTGGTCATTGGTGATTGCATAGTGAGGCACACTGATGCCCTCCCCCATGAGACAGAGTAAGGAGAGAGTCATGGTTTACTGTCTTTCTGGAGCTGGGACCTGTCAAGTCACACAGGCACTCAGGTCATTAAGCCACAGATATCAAGAATAAAGAATCAAGAATAACTTTATTGTCATTCAACTGCATGCACTCAGAAGTGCACAGCTGAACGAAATTACATTCCTCCAAGCTCAACATCAGCAAGCAACAACATTTAACATAAACATTTGCACATAACAAACACAAAAACAACAGTAATGAACCAACCAACAGTGCCAAAAGCTTCAACCGTTGCATCCCACCTCCAGCACCAACTACATCCCAAGTCTCAGTCCAATTGCAGGCACAGAACCATCAACTATCACATCTCCGCACTCTGCTCCAGCACAAGAAACATTCCTCCCAGTCCACCAAGGAACCACAAAGGCATCACATCTTCACACCAGAACCAGCAATCCATACCAAGACCAATCCCCAAATTGTACAAATGCAGCTATCAGCATGCCCTAATAGTCATGACCACATAACGATCCATCCTCCTCCACAATCTCACCAGCCACTCCATCACAAGCACCAGCTCCAAAATCCGGCATTATTTTGTGCTCAACTCCATCCTGGATCCCGCTGATCCAACAAAACAAATCCAGTTTCAAATTTCACACCGGCAAACTCTGCTTCTGCTTCTGCATCCAACTCGCCAACTTACACTGAAGGCCCTGCTTCAAGTTCCAAGTTCCAAAAGGCAAGGGAAACTAACATTGGGACACCGGGTGTTAATGACCTGAGATGTACCTCCCTTCAATATATACAGTAAGATGTGATTGAGCTTGCTGATTATGTGTCTCAGCCCGGTATGAGCCTAGCATTGAGCGGCATACTACCTTCTCCAAGGATGATGCCTTGTTACCAACAGAAGATGACTGATTTTAATAATTGGCTTAGCTTCTTGTGTCAGTCCAAGGGGGCACAATATTTGACAGCCTGGGAAGACATGGTTGATAGACCAGTCTGTTTGCCAGGGATGGTCTGCATTTATCCTCTCTAGGCTTTTGGCTACTGGCAAAAAGACCTTTTCTACCCTCATAGTGCCATTTTTAGGCAATGCCAAACTGATAAACCTCCTGACTTAACTGAATCTATGAAGGAATATCTGAAGATGGTACAATTTGATGCTAGAAGTCTTAACAAGAAACTCTACTCCACTCAAGTGTTCTTCCCCCTGGAGAGTGTAGTAATAGAAGCATGGTTTAAAGTCAATGAGAGTACCCCAGCAGTGCAAGGTTATAATGCTTTTCACACCTTTAGACCTGTTACTGCACAGGAGGAAACTGAAGGTTGAAGGAGTCTCAGTCTAAATTAAAGACAACCTCATATCCATCTCAATTAAAGTGTATGATCCAGTGGAACTCATACATGTGTGACTCATCATGGACAGGGCGTCATACCATATCCTTGCAACCTATATGTCCCCCTCCATGTCCCATGAAACCCACACTGCCTATTTAAATGTCCCTTACTGTTCAACCCAATTTGATCTTCAAAGGGGATCTTAACCACCCCTCTATAAATTGTGAATCCTACACCATTTCTAATGCACAAGGCCACCACTTCCTAAACTTCATTGATACCAGCATCCTGGAACAGTTGATCCACTTTCCTACCAGGGGTACAAACATCCTTGACCTTGTACTCACAAACATGATGGAGCGATGTTCCTCACCCAGTGTAATGTCCTTGCTAATCAGATCTAATCATAAGCCAGTATTTCTTGAAACAAAAATTAAATCCAGGGACCCAGTGGAACCAAAAACCTTTAGGAACTATTCCAAGGCTAACCTCTGTTTGCTAAGGGACACCTTGGCTAAATTCCAAGCTCCTGCAAACCAAGTAAATACCATAGCATATGCTGAGTTATTTACAAAATCCCTGTGTGGCCATATTGATAGCTACATAGAATGAGCTGTGTCTACTTGTATTAAGAATAAGACAAACTCACAAGACAATCCACCCTGAAAAAAAATCTTGGCCAAGAGTAGGAGGAACCAAGCCCAACTTACTAAAAGTGCCCTGACAAATCAGGCAGCTAAGAGGGTTAATTAATACTTGAAAGACTAAATTTGAAGAAAAAACAGCTTCTCAGGCAAAGGACAACCACAAAGTTTTCTACAGCTATGTCTATAACTTCAAGGGAAATATGCAACAATGCACAGAGGTTATTGCAAATGACATCACCCACACTGAACTCATGGAGTCTGAATGGAGAGATAATAAAGTCAGCAAGCCAAGGAGAGTAGTATTGCTGGAAATTAATTCATTCTCAGATCTTAGTGAGTACATTCATGAGGTGGACCTTGTTTGTTTACAAAATCTCACTAAGATGACACTGATATATAGACTGTATTTTATGTAGCATATATCATGGACAGAAGTAGGTTAAAAAATAAAAAAAAGACAGCTGGGTACACAAGTCTCAGGATAATAAAGTACCCAATACTGGTAGGCACACTGGTGCCGGGACTGGAAAAAAATGACGATGCAGAATCCTCAAGACAAGGAAACATTCCTACAATGGACTAGGCCAGGTTCATGGGAAGGATGCCCCCTGTTGTAGAAGGAAGTAATAGTCCATAAAAAAAAGAAAGAAACTGATAGGCTAAAAAGAGCCATAAAGATGATAGAGTGGACTATTGAGGATAAGAAAGAAATTATGCATTGTTACTATTATGCAAGAAGCCCAGAATTTCTAAACAGAAGATATACAAAAAGATTAAAAGAGAAATTAGAGGAAAGAAAAATACTTGCACAAGAAAAACTGTCAAAAGCTTCACATTCAAATTTGTGTTTATTAATACAACAGATTCATGAAAAACATTATATACACCACGAAACCTTGGGCCATTTGGAAAAAGAAGTAACAGAGGAATTGTAAAAATATAAAGAACAACATCTGGAGATTTTTGAAAGGTATATAAAGGTAATACGGACATGGGAAAGAAAGAGAGATCTGATACAGTGCAATATTTATGCAAAAGAGAAAGTCAAATTATCTAATGCAAAAAAGCAGCCTCAAAAATATTCAAAGAGAAATTCAGTTAAAGGTAACCAGATATGCAAAATTTCACAATACATAAAATAAGATCACAAAAGGGGGATGTAGAATAGAATGTAGAATAGAAGATTAGTGAAGTAAAAATAAAAAAAATAGAAGTTGAAGTTATGGAATATCTGTGAAGTGAAGGATTTAGTGTAGAAATTCACATGATGAAACAATGAGCCCCCCAAGTAAGGAGAAACAGAAGGGACAGGGGATATCTGAAGAAGAAATATGGACGTGGGAAAGAAAAAGAGATTTGATATGGTGCAGTATTTATGCAGAGAAAGCAAAACTAATTAGTACAAAAAGAGCAGCACCAAAGATATTTGAAGAGAAATACAGGCATACAAAAAATTAGAAAACAAAAAGGAAAATTAGAAAGAAGGATTAGTACTGGATAAGTTAAAGAAATAGAAACTAAGGTTATGGATTACCTGTGAAGTGAAGGATTTAGTGTAGAAAATCTAACTCTGATAACACCACGGCAGGATATCATAATGAATCCCCAAATTATGGAGAAACCAATGGAGCAGGAAACACCTGACCAGTTACCATATAAAGATAGTTTGAAGCCTTCAGTGGGAAACCCATGTAAAATTTCAGTCTCAGACACAGTCAGTGTTGTGGAGTGATAGGCCAGTGAGTTCCCATATGACAGAACAATGGATGACACAGGATGAAATAGAACAGAATATGGCCCAGGAAGATGCTCTGGAACTTTCTGTAGAATGCCCATAGGAAATAGAGAACAAAGAATGTGCCCTCAGTTTAGAAGAAAGCAATCTAAGGGAAGAGTTGCTTGATATAATAAAGATGGATAGACATATTAAGATCGATGAAAGAAACAGACTACAGAAAGTTAATGAGATCTAAAATGTTAGAAGTTTGATAAAACAAATAAGCACAGTAAACAGGACTGCTCATAGAAATTCATGTGCTATAACAGAAGTAAATAATATATATTACTGTGCAGGTAAATTAATAACAGATAATGTCTTACCACAAAAATACAGGGCAGTAAGGAAAAGGAAGGATAGAAATAAAATGCCATCATGGAAGTATCAAATAGAGAAAACTATAAAGCAATTAAGCCAAGAAGTGTTGCTATTAGAACAGTACAGAAGAAGGAATAGATCAACAAAAATATTCAGAAAGCTAGATGTGATAAAATCAATGCACAGTATTAGAACAGATCAGGATCTATCGTACACTATTGCAAATAATAAAGTAAAGATATCAGCACAGGCAGGAAAAAGTTAGAAAATATGCAGATAAATATAAAGAAAAAGTACAAAATAATCACTTTATTGATGACCCAAAAAAGTTTTATAGGGAATTGGGAAACAAGGCAAAAGGAATAGAAGCAGCACCAAAAAAAAAAAAAAAAAAGAAGAAATTGACATATTTTGAGAAATATCTATGAAGATCTTGTGGAACATAACAAATATATTGAATGGATAGAAGAAGTAAAAGAAACAAAGCATAAGAAGTTCAAATGTACAGGATATGAAATGGGTTGAAGTTAAGGCCAGAGAAATTGAAACAAAATTAAGAAAAGCTCATAAGTAGAAAACCCCAGGCCCAGATGCAGTACCTAACTTCTGGGTATAAGTATTAACATGTTTAATCAAGATTTAGCTATAAGTAATAACTATATATATGTGCACCCCGAACAGATGTCAACCTGGTTAACAACAAGAAAATAAAAAACGAACAATCACTCGACCAGTAACCACTTCTCCCCAAGACAATCAGGACAGCAGATCCAAGGAAAAAATAGCCTTTAATGTTCACCAGCACAGTAATAGCAGAAATTCACAAAAAAATTAATTTAGGTTTCTTCAGAACCCATTCTGCTGTCCTGATTGTCTTGGGGAGATGTAACAACAAGAAAAACAACACTCCTCCTTAAGAGCCAACCTGCAAGCTATCCTAAAAACTACAAACCAATAAGTGCCTACTGATGATGTATAAACTATATACTGGAACTGATTCATAGGTTAGTACTAAGCTAACTGCTCTTGCAAGCCATTTTAAGCCTAGCCAATTATCCCTTGTGAGACTCAAACCTTGCACCTTGTGTTTGTAAGGCAAACACCTTAACCATTAGGCCACCCTCCCAACCCTGCTAACACAGTTTATAGTCATTTAGAAGAAAACTCAATCATAGTAATAGAACAAAAAGTTAAAAAAGAAAATCATATGGAGCAAAGATAATTTGTTGTTAAATAAAGTCTTCTTCTTCTTTCGGCTGCTCCCATTAGAGGTCGCCACAGCAGATCAACTGTTTCCATTTCTTCCTGTTGTTGAATAAAGTGATAACGTAAAAAGGGAAATAATCTAATTTTGGCATGGATAGACTACAAAAAAGCATTTGACAGCATTCCACATTCATGGATAAAAGAATGCTGTATAAAATACATCCTACACTGATCAATTACATTACAGCAACCCTGAAACAGTGAAAAACCACTTTGCAATTAAACCACGATAAAGGACCAATTATTATTCCAGGGATAAAAATTCAAAGGGGGATATTCCAGGGTGACTGTCACTGCTGCTCTTTTGTCTTGCCCTTAACCCACTAAGCTATTTAACAGATAGGTCATGGCTGCAATTTAGTTCCTGGAAAACAACAAAGTGTAAAGACTTCTCATCTTCTTTTTGGGGGTGATTTAAAACAGTGTATTTTATCAGATGAGGAACTGAAAGCACACCTACAAGTGGCCAAACATTTTCAGATGATATAAGAATGTCATTTAGTCTTGATAAATGAGCAAAAGCACCCTTTAAATCAGGAAAGCTGCAGTACCAAGAAAATATCAGTCTAGGACAGGAATGTGATATAAAAGAACTTGAGCAAGAGTGAGTGTATAAATATTTTAGAAATTATGAAGGTTCAACAATAAAACATGAACAAATGCGAATAAATCTTAGCAAGGAATACTTTAGAAGACTAAAATTAATATTGAAAACAGCTCTGACATCTAGGAACAAAGTCTAAGCTATAAACCAATTTGCTCTCCTTTTCCTAACTTACAGTTTTGGAGTGACTGACTGGGCTCAAAAGGTATTGAATCAGTTGGACAGGAAAACAAGAAAAATGCTTCATGCTAACCAAATGATTTATAAAAGTCATTGTCAACCAACATTATATATTCTCCATTCTGAAGGAGATATGGGTCTTCGCAAAACTGACTACTTGTATAGATCTGCAATCATAAGACTGCATGTATATCTGCTGACTTCATAAGATCCATGCATAGTGAAAGTTTTAAAACATGAGGAGAATAAGTCTTTGATGACTTCCCTGCTTAGTTTATCAGAAGCATATTGGTGTCAAGTGGGAATGGAAATCAAACCAGAAGTAGATAAAAATCAGGCAGCAACTGAATGTGCCAAAAAACAAATGGAAGAATATAAGGTGAAGGATCAGATGAAAAGACAAGCAATGTAGAAAATGCACAAATATAGTCGCAAGTATAGAAAACTCTTGGAACAACCTCATGTCAATCTGGACCAAACACAGGAATGATTAAGGAAAGGTGAATTTAAACCAAAAGACAAAAGGTTAATATTGGCAGCCCAGGATAGTGGACTATGTACACTTTGGTTTACAAAGTCCACTGAACATGTGAGAGAAATAGACAAATGCAGGTTGTGTAAAACAGAACTAGAAACAGTCACATATGTTGTTGGTGGGTGTGCAAACATTGAAACACAACAACAAAGTAATGCAAATGAGCCAGATTCTGAAGACTCACATATAAAGTAGTAAACCATGTTTAATAGAACACAGAGATTGAGCACTTTCTTTTGATGAAGTCCTGGTTATATTTGGACATAAGTGCATAGTCTCTGTGTTCTAGGAAATGTGGTTTACTACTTTTATTCATGAGTCCTTGGAACCTAGATCCTTTGCACTACTTTGCTGTTGTGTTTCAAGTTGTTCTGTAATGCTTCACCTTACTGAGTATTGTGCAAACAGGGTCTATATTATGTGATCGAAGAATCTCTTCTTCAAACACATAATCAACACATATACAGTGAACGCTGTAAACCGCGAAAGGCCATGTCCTCAAATTTTTTCCTCAGGGAAAAAAATCAGTTGGCCATTATCAGGAATTGTCCTTTTTTTCAATGTAGAGTGATCTCAGAGTTGGTATATTTAGTTAAGGAGGGCGTGGGGGCATAGCCCCCCACATCAGGGGGTGTGGGTGGCAAAGCCCCCCACTTAACTAGAGTTTTAAAGTTTGTTTTTTATTTTACAGCCACATGAATTTTTTCCTAAGGAAAAAATTTGAGGACGTGGCCATTCGCAGTTTACAGCATTCGCTGTATATGTGTCGATTATTATGTGTTCGAAGAAGAGATTCACATAATATAGACCCATGCAAACATTATAATAGTGAAGTAGCTGAGAAGGATTGGAAATATAAGCCACAAAGCATTATAGAAAATGATGAAGTTTATATCACATGGGATCACCCATTATCAACAGTTCAAAAAATAGATGGGAGAAAACCAGATATAGTAGTCCATGAAAAGAAGAGAAAATTAGCATTGATAATTGAAATTTCTACACCCAATGACCACAGTGTCTTACATACAGAGAGAAACACAGTCATAAAATACCAGGATTTACAGGCAGAAATGTGGGCAATGTGAAATAAGGATATCCAGACAGTTTCAATAGTAGTAGGAGTAATGAATCTTATAAAAAAGAATTTACAATCATGCTTAGATATATTACCAATATGTAACTCCATAAGAATTGCAGAAGGAGTCATTACTGGGCACACTGCAGGTGCTGCAAAGAACACTTCTGGCTAGCATCAAAGATTGAACCGATACTAATTTCATGAACTTTAATCATACTTTGACATAGGATTGGGGTCCATTCCCATCATGGTATTAGAAACCCAAAAGACATGGAGAAATTAAACCAAGAGAACCAGAGGCCATTGCCAACCTTTTGGCTGATAGGTTCAGCTCAAATTTCTCCTCCCACTTCCTCACCTAATAGTCCAAAGGAAATACCACATACCACAATCTCCCAACAATTACTAGGGAACAGGTCATCAATGCACTTTTCAAGGTCAAAAGCACTGCATCTGTGGACTCTGGTAACATCCCAGGATGCTTACTAAATATGAAAAATGACCTCTGTGGTGCACTTGAAAAACTTTTCAACTGGAGCCTACTGGTTTTGTACCCAAGGAATGGAAGATGGCTACAGTTATTCCTTTTCATAAAGGAGGTCCAACAATTGATTCAGATAACTAAAGGTCCATAAGTCTGACCAGCCTGTTATGTAAGGCCATGGAAAGAATCATCATGGACACAATAAATGAGGACATAGGTAACCTGCAAACACTGGACCCATCACAGTTCAACTTTGTTAAAGGAAGGTCATGACTATTAAATCTGGCGGACTTTTTTGAGAAGGTCACCAAAGTAATGGATTTGGGCAAGACTGTGCACAGAACTTGCCTCAACCTAACCAAGACTTTTGATACAATACCTCCTCAGACATTATTGACAAGCTCACTAAATTAGCTAAAAATCCCTTTATCTCCCATGTAAAAGCCAACTGGTTCACTGATAGGACCCGGGAAGTCAAATAGGTGAGGTCACCCGCACTAAAGGGCCACTCACTAGTGGAGTCCCCCAGGGCTTGGTACTGGGCCCACTTCTTTTTGGCATCTATTTCTCTGAACTGGAACTAAACACTTATGGTTTATGGCTAACTAAGTTTGCAAATAATTGCAATCTGTGGTTTTTCATCAACTGTCCTGCAGACACTAGCATTCTTTAAGAAGGCCTATTTCTGACTAACAAATCGTGCCAAAGCCATGGTCTTAAACTCAATGTTACAAAATGCATACTTGTACCCTTTGAGAAGTCAACCATCGTGGCCAAATACTATGTTGATAATATGGACCCAGTGGTCAGGGATCTGGGTATGTAGACAGTAGCCTTACCTTTGACCACCACATGTCTTCAGCGGTGAGGAAATCCTTTTATGTTGAACAACTTATAAGTAAAGGCATGGCATCCAGGTCCAAAGAAGTTATTGTCTCACTGTACTCTGCCCTTATCAGACCATTCTCCGAGTACAATGTTCCCTTCGGTATGTACCTGACCAAGCATATGCAGCAACTAGAGCAAACTCAGAGATTCCTTACAAAAAGAATACAAGGCATAGGAAACCTACCTTACACAGAATGCCTTTAAGTCCTTTCCTTCTCCTAAGTCTCCTATAGGATTGCTGAGGGTGTGATCTATGCCTGGCTTACAAACCCCCCACACTTATGAATCTCCAGCAATTTCATAAGTCAAACACTACCAGAAATACAAGGCCTAGGGACCTGAATTTTGTCTGTGACTTAAACAACACATGCTGGAGAGACAGATACATGTCCCTGAGACTGTCCCTCCTAGAGAACAGGCTTTCCATCCATGTGAAGCTGAGTTCGTCTATTACTCAATTTAAGTTTAACCTAGACTAGTGGATGGGGAATAGGTAATTTACACCAGGCCTGACACCCATGTCCATTATTGGTAGAGGTAGCTTATAAATGTCTGTCTCTCAATGATCTTTTTGTTTACAGGACATCGTTATTCTTTTGAGAAAGCTTGGCTAAGCTTAGAAAGGTCCCACAGGTTGTTGTCTTAGTAACAATCTATGGTGGAGTAACATTCATCATATCATCATTATTATTATTGTTATGTTTGTATTCAGAAACATGGCATTCATTGTGAGGGCCATCAGGAATTACTTGAATAGGCCTCCAATGTCATCTAACAATAATACTATCTTCTGCTTGCACAATGTTAGACATCCGTTTTCTGTGCTACAACACCTGTTGTGTCCCACTTTTTTCCCTCTTCTAATTTTAAGCATACTATTTGGCCTAGTTGAAAGACAGATTATGCAATGCTTTAGCTCACCAGTCATTTTGTTTAACTAAATTGTAGGGAATACTTCAGACTCAAGTTTTGTCAGACTGCTACATTGTCCTTATTTGTCTTTTTAGCATTATTTATAAAAGGCTTACTGCTGTGGCATGATGTGGAGTAGCTTGTTATAACACGAGAGCTCGGTGAGGATCAGGTTGTCTTTATATCCTTTTAGCTCTTTGAAAACTTTCTTAGCTTCATTGCTCGATTGAGGATAGTGAGGACTTGCTGCAGTCTGAGTAAAACTATAGTCATCAACGAATTGTTAAAACTCATTTGATAGAAGTTGTGTACAAATGCCAGTAAGTACCCCATAACATGTAAACATAA
The DNA here is from genome assembly GCF_019279795.1 of Protopterus annectens. Taxonomy (NCBI): domain Eukaryota; kingdom Metazoa; phylum Chordata; order Ceratodontiformes; family Protopteridae; genus Protopterus; species Protopterus annectens. The sequence continues at coordinate 507,837,117 of NC_056751.1, read as the reverse complement.
TTTTGAACCTGACTATTATCTGTTGGCTAGTTGTAGTTGGGTGTTTATTATTTCTATGTGATATTCCACAACTACGAGGTAGTCTGTGCCTTCATGCTCACACAAGTCAGCAGCTATCTTTTGTCAAGGACCTTGTGGAAAGGGTGCTGGTATTAATGATATTAGTGTCTGTCATCCATACAATGGTTTATGGAAGATACAGAATTGAAACTTTGGCATGAGCTTTGTGTTCTCTTGGTTGACTTTTGGTCACTATTCTGACATTTTGTCTGTTTCTCACCACTTTGGGAGACCTTGATGACCTTTGTAAATTTGACATAACACTTCAGGACAGTATGATAAGGGTGCTATAGTCCTGCCTTGATGCAGCAGTAAGCCATTGCACTCTGATAGTTGTGCCCTGACTGTGTAGTCCTTATACATGAGATTTTTTACTGCTCTCCAGTGATTTGGCCATCCAACTGAAACATTTTCTATAACAGTTTGTAACTCATGGTCACTTTTGGTAGCTTACTTTACTTGTTCTTGTCTCTTTGTAGTCACATGTTTGGTTGTCATTATGCTCTGCATGTGGGTGGAAGCATCTTCTTTGGTATTTGATAATAGATGATCATATATAGGATTTCTAGGTAACATCTGTCACAACTGTTTTCCAGGTATGTGGCTTTTTCTGGTATTGAACTTTCTGCCTCATTAGCAGTTTTTGGCATCTGTGTGGCACTTTCTCTAGATTGTAGGAATTAATCAGAGGAACCAATGGCTTGAGGTCAATTTGAAGTTATCCAGAGAATCTCTAACATACGCATGCAGTTGCAAGACATTCTTTCTGAATATGTGACTCTTTCTGCTCAGTATTGGTTAACATTCTGGAGAAGAGGCAACTGGATTTAACATGTGTTCATTCATTTGGAGTAATGCTGTACATAGGCCATAGCTGAAGTCATCAGCACTCACAGTCATTGGTTTAATGATATCATAGCATGCCTGCACTGGAGCTGTTATTAGAATTCTTTTTACTCTGCTGAAAGCTTGGGCTTGGGTACTTCCCCATGAACAGAGTATGCCATTTGTTAACAGGTTAATTAATGGAGGAAAGGTTTGGCATGAACTTGCCCAAGAAATTAATCTCGCTTATGGCTTGTCTTAACTCGGTTACACAAGATGGACTGTGCTTTTGCTTTCACCCTGTTTACATCCAGTCTGATTCCACTAATAATTATGCTGTGACTAAAGTATTGGAGATCAATTTTCCAAACAGCATTTGCCTTGATTTAATGTTAACTCAGAATTTTTAGTAGCTTGGGGCACTACTTGTAAGCATGAATCATGCATCATTTATATGGACCACAAATCAAAATGTCATTCACAATACCATCATGGCAGTTGAGCAAGTCAATAATTTTATACTAAAAGGTTTCAAAAAATAAAGATATACTAAATGACAACCTCTTAAAACAGATCCTTCCAACCTGAGTAATGGAGGTTGTCAGCTTTTGGCTTTCTTCATCTAGAGATATCTGCCAAAACCTGCTGAAAGTATCTAACATGGCAAGCACTTTAGCATCGACTAGTTTATGTGCTATGTCTTCTCATGTAGGTAGAATGAACCTTTCTTGCACAACTACATCTTTAAATCACATACAATTACAAACTGACATTTTTTTTATTACTGGAATCACTGGTGCATAGCACTCAGTTATTCCAGTTATGCTTTCTGTTATGGCAAGGCTGTGCTTTCTTTTAAATTCTGCCTACTCTTTAAACATCTTAGGAAATGGCACCCTCCTAGGTATGATCGAGGCAAGCAGAACATTAGTTGTTTTCAATTTGGAGCACTGCTTACTGCTGTGTCATGCAGTACCTTAATGCTGTCCTTTCCATTCTGCTTGAGTGAAACCTGCCCCACTCCCCTACTCTACCCCAAATTCCACCCACCCTGTCCTTCTCTATATTTGTAACACATAGACTCCTACCATTACTGATCTTACTCAACAATTTTTCTCTTTTCCTTTTTCTCTGATCCAGTAACAATATTTCTCCCAACTTGAACCAATATAGCTCATTGGCAGCTCCCCCTACTGTACATTACTAACTCCACTTCTTCACCAACCTCAACCACTTTACTATTACCACTGACACCAACCACCATCTTCTCTCTCTCTCTCTTCCTAACTCTTACCCTTCCCACCTGTATCAACCACAGTTCTCCCACTCCTACAGCTTCACAATACTAACAACTCAGACTTTCTCCACCCCAAAATGCTCATGTTACCTCTAACTTCTCTCACTGCTGCACAAAACTAACAACTCCACATTTTTTTACTTCTACCACTCTACTATTACCTCTAGCACCTCCCACCTTTAACATGACTCTCACTTCCAACAGCATTTCTCTTCCTAATGCCAAGACCTGCCACCTCTATTAGCCAATATCCTTCTACTTCCACAACTACGCACTTCTATAAACACACCTTTTTATAACCTCACTAACTTCACTCTCACTTTATCAGCTAACAGCCTGTTGCTCCATCCACCCAAGCACAACATTCATTCACCCTTAGACCCACGCCCCATCATGCAGATATTCACCTAATATAGCCTCCCCTTACCCCTACTCATGAATATACCTTATTTTTCAACTATATTCCAAACCCATAAATGATACCCCTGCTGTATATCTCAAGTTTCCGCTCCAACTAGAACATAGCAACACAGATACAATTGTTCACCTCTCTCTTAAACCAGCTTTTATTAATATACACTTCTAGACCTCCACCAAATCCACACTCAGTTATCCCATCCTTCTGCACTGAGGACTCCCTATTCTACAATGCTTGGGTGTATCCTCCTTTCTTCAATATTCCTGTCCTTAAATCATTTACCTCCAGTACAGCTCTTTTGAGTACATAAGTTTAACTTCTAGTGGGTTGAGCCTTTAAAAAGTGAAGTTATTGCCTTACAGTTCTAACAAATGCTCATCAACAGAGGTCAAATATCAGTACAATTGTGTTTTCCATTATATATGCTTCAAGAAAAAAATATTCCGATACCTTGTATGTAGCATGGTTTTGGTATTATTAATGCAAATATGAACAAGCAATATCAACGCCTAGAGGTACAGTAGGAGGTAACTGCAGATGCACCTGGTGGTGCACTCAGCTGTAATGAGTTACAGACCCTATCCCATCCAACTCTACCTTGCACAGATCCTCTCTCCTACAATCCAGTATATGCAATACTTATTCACATGACCACTTATCTGCAACAAACCCTACATTTAAAACTGTTTTCCTTCAACACTTTCCTTGCTCATATATACTAATTCAGATACAGATCCTCTTACAATCTAAGCAATACCATTCTACTAAAACTTAGAAGTTAGTATAGATACAAACCAAAATGTTTCTCTTATCTCTCCATCACATATTTAAACCTCTTGGGTGATATACAGCCAAACATAAGCCCCTCCAAACATCTCTCCACCTTCTTCTAACAGACAAACAGCAACAACCCAGATGTGCACTCTGCTTTTGGACTACTCTTCCAACATATGATCTGCCAAGGTATATATAACAAAGTTCCACCACTACATGTATGGAATGGCTTTCACACCACCAAGGTATTAGTATTGACTGAAACAAGACTAAAACTCAGCATGATAAATGAAGAAACAATCCCCAGGCTATAATATCATGAGACTAGGCAGAACAGACAAAAAGGCAGGGGTATAAATATATTTTTCAATAATTCAACAGCATTATCACATTTCCCATTCTAGTCACCCCCTGGTAAGAATTCTGAAACAGTCAGCTCCTTTACAAAATTTAATATCTCAAAATCATCTGCCAAGTTACTGCATATATTTTCCAGAGGAATAACAGTACTACTGTAGCAAGCGTTCTATCCTGTCTTTCTACGAAAATCAATCAAAAAGCCATCATTTTAGGAGAGTTACACATTGACTGGCAATCTATATCAGCTACCCACTCACCTCTGCCATTAACCCTTAGAATTTTACACAACTTTTCTCCTTTCCCATTAGATACAATAAATCCTCCAACAGATCTTCCACTCTTGATTGGATCCTCACATCTGATCCAGACAAGTTCCTCTCCAACTCATTAAGTGATCACTGACCTATCTTTCTTAGAATATTAGTATACATTCCCCTAAAATTCACCACTACAAGAGCTTAGAAAGGTTTAACAAACAAATATTCATTCACTCACTGTAACTGACCTTTATTAAAAACCTTTCCCCAGACAGAGGTTTTGAATATTTTAATAAAACATTCCTTAGCATTCTAAACCAATTTGTCCCAACTGGACACAAAATAATAAAACACAGCCCCTCATTATGGCAAGGAATTGGAGTAAAAATACAACCTCTAATCATTCCTCTCCAGAAACTCAAAATAGCTTATGAGATACAGAAGCACAATATGTAAAGGCTGGAAATCTTGGCTGAAATATAAAACCCAATGTAACCATCAATAATGTATAGAATTATACAACTGCCCTGAAAAACTCATTTGATCTGATGAAAAATCTACTACACTACATTAATAACTTCAACTAATTCTGGCCCTGTATTCACAGTATACTAAACTTGGGTTGTCTGCTCCAAACATCCCCTACCACATGCAACTACACCAATTTCATCTCCAAATAATTCAACACACGCTTTACACAACAGTCTCCTCCCTCACTAAATACAACTAGCCCGTTGCACTCTCCATCTCCTCCCTTTAAAACTCTTGTGGTTGAACTTAGTGAAGTCCCCTTTCCACCATCATTAAACTCTTAAAGCTTAAACCCACTGCACCTGCTGCTGATAACCTCCAACTGAGTACCTCTCAGTAGTAGTCGACATGCAGTCCTACCCTATCTCAACCTTAACAGGTCCAGCCAAGAAAATTATGTACCTGGTATGTGGATGAAAAATCTTTAATCATTCCTCTTCAAAAAAGTAGGGAATCCATTGATCTCAGTAACTACCACCATATAGCTATTATTTTCCTACTATCCAAAATATCCAAAAATTGTGTTCAGTCCCAACTCCTCAGACATTTAACAGACAATAACCTTCTCCTCGGCCCAACATGGCTTCAGACCACACCACTGCAATACTATAGTACCAGTCAGTTTCACCAACAATGCCAATGCAGAGAGGAACTTTAGAAACCTCATCTCCTCATCGAACCTGCATCTGTCTAAAGCATTTGACACTCTACCTCACCAGACACATCTTCTCAGTGTATCCTCCCAAGTCATCAATAATCATACCCTATCTTAGTCCCATCGCTACTCCTCAAGCAAACTACAAGCAGTAAAGTGGCATAAATATCCTCATTCCTCCCATTCCTGTTAGCAAGCCAGAAGGGTCAATCTTATGTCCCATTCTCTTCAACACACTTATTAATGACCTGCACACACAACAACCATTGACATGTCTTATTCAGTATGCTGGCAATGTCATAATCATTTGTAATGCTAAATCCTTTCCAGAACTTCAAGGAAAAAGCAAAAAGCATTTACCTCCATTGAAACCTAGCTCAATAAATCACCTCCTGTTAAATGCTAAAAAACAAAGACCTTGCTTTTCACGCTGAAAACTCTCTAACATGGAAAATAACTTCAGCATCACCTTAATAAATAGTACAACACTTAATTTCATCACACACACACACACACACACACACACACACACACACACACACACACACACACACACACACACACACAGACACACACACAGGCACACACACACACACACACACACACACACACACACACACACACACACACACACACACACACACACACACAGATACACAACACTGCTCAGTATAGATGAGAATCGAAAGTTTTACACTATATATAACAAGCTGTCAAGAAACCCACCCAAAATTGAGGACTCCTATACCGTGGAAACATTTCTTAATTGATAATGCCACAAATAGCAACTACAGTTCTTCTTCCCTCACTTCTCTATGTCTCCCCATTTTCACAAAACTTCAGCAATCTGTCCTAACAAGAAATGAACAGATAGCAAGAATTGTTTTAAACCACACTGCTAAATCTCACCACATATAATCTGTAAGCCTCAGAACTGCCCTGCCTTACTGAATGTATTTAAAGTCTATTCTCTTAATTCAGTCACTCCAATGGAGCTCAGGAAATTTGCACTGTAACTTCCAATGGGCAAAGACTAAGCCTTTTGACAGACTCAAATTATGTCCTCACAGTTCAAACAAATGTTCATATCTCTGAAACCATATAGGTTACTAAAGAAGTATGAATGGCAAACTCTTCAGCACAAACTATTTTATAATGGTAGTATTCTTTAGGTTCTAGGTCTTTTATAAGTCACAGTAAACACAGTAACTATTACATTTGTAATATTTTGTAAACAACTTACAATATCTCAACAAACACAAAGTTTCCCACATATTGTCAGCAAAATTGTATTTATCTAGCTGAGAGCTTTCACATGAGGCTAAGGAGTTCTGTCTGCGTTACTTGGTTGTTGAGATATTTAGAAAAGTGTAACAATTATATCTATATAAATTAATATCATAAAAACAGCAGTTAATATCTGTTTACCTGCACTAGACAGACTAAAACTTTGTACACAACATAGTTTTGGAATTATTGATGCAAATATGAACAAGCAATATTTGATGCCTAGAGACGTCATTAGGAATTAACTGAAGATGCACTTGGAGGCGTCACTTGTTTGTAATGAATTAACAGATTTCTTTGCTCAATGGACAAACTTGTCTTAACCACCACTAAAACCCATACTTGTGTTGGCCATTGTCTGTGTTCTAACCATGTCTCTAAGATATCTTACCACTATTAGACAGCAGCCCAACTAGCAAAGATTCAAAATTTTTCTAAAGCAACATTTCACCATCCCGTGGCTTTGCTCTTGCATAACCCCCGGATAGGCATCCCCAACTCCCACAGTACTCTGCCATCTCCTATGTACTATATTTTTACAACTTTACATCAGTTATACTTCTGCTTCTCTTACCCCAACATTCCCCATACTTACTGACTACAGAGTAGCAACTAATCTTATTTTATTTGTACTTATGTGCATTGCAACTGGAGCATATAGTTTTTAAGATATAATATACCAGTCACAAGCAGAATTTCTAAATTGTTATTTTGTTTGTACTTATATGCATTGTAACTGATGTTTTTTCTCCCTGGGCCTCCACCAAAATGGGGTTATTAAGTCCAGTCAGACTTTTCTGGTAAACAAAACGATTACATAAATAATCTAATCTTCATAATAGGTTCATAATAAAGCAAT